>NW_021701183.1:927338-1223966 GCF_005190385.1 Monodon monoceros
GAAAGAAAGAAAGAAAGAAAGAAAGAAAGAAAGAAAGAAAGAAAGAAGGTAAAGTATAATAAAGTTATTAAAATTAATTATTAAGAAAAAAATTTTTAAAAAAACCACGGACGGATAGAACCCTAGGACAAATGGTGTAAGCAAGACTATACAGACAAGATGTCACACAGAATCATACACATACACATTCACAAAAAGAGGAAAAGGAAAAAAACACATAGATCTCGCTCCTAAAGTTCATCTCCTCAATTTGGGATCATTCCTTGTCTATTCAGGTATTCCACAGATTCAGGGTATATCAAGTTGATTGTGGAGCTTTAATCCGCTGCTTCTGAGGCTGCTGGGAGAGATTTCCTTTTCTCTTCTGTGTTCTCACAGCTCACAGGAGCTCAGCTTTGGATTTGGCCCTGCCTCTACGTGTAGGTCGCTGGAGGGCGTCTGGTTTTTGCTCAGACAGGACGGGGTTAAAGGAGCCGCTGATTCGGGGGCTCTGGTGCACTCAGGCGGCGGGGGAGGGGAGGGAGGGGCACTGCATGCGGGGCGGGCCTGCAGCGGCAGAGGCCAGCATGACGTTGCTCCAGCCTGAGGCCCGCCGTGTGTTCTCCCGGGGAAGTTATCCCTGGATCCCAGGAACCTGGCAGTGGCAGGCTGCACAGGCTCTGCAGAAGAGGGGTGTGGAGAGTGACCTGTGCTCGCACACAGGCCCCTTGGTGGCGGCAGCAGCAGCCTTAGCATCTCCCGCCCGTCTCTGGGGTTCGCGCTTTTAGCTGCGGCTCGTGCCTGTCTCTGGAGTTCCTTTAAGCAGCGCTCTTAAACACCTCTCCTCGCGCACCAGGAAACAAAGAGGGAAGAAAATGTCTCTTGCCTCTTCGGCAGGTGCAGACTTTTCCCGGGACTCCCTCCTGGCTAGCCGTGGTGCACTAACCCCTTCAGGCTATGTTCAAGCCACCAACCCCAGTCCCCTCCCTGCGCTCCGTCTGAAACCAAAACCCAAGCTTCAGCTCGCAGCCCCGCCCGCCCTGGCGGGTGAGCAGACAAGCCTCTCGGGCTGGTGAGTGCTGGTCGGCACCGATCCTCTGTGTGGGAATCTCTCCACTTTGCCCTCCGCACCCGTTGCTGTGCACTCCTCTGCGGTTCCGAAGCTCCCCCCTCCGCCTCCTGCAGTCTCCGCCCGCGAAGGGGCTTCCTAGTGTGTGGAAACTTTTCCTGGAAACTTTTCCTCCTTCACAGCTCCCTCCCACTGGTGCAGGTGCCGTCCCTATTCTTTTGTCTCTGTTTTTTCTTTTTTTACTTTTGCCCTACCCAGGTACATGGGGAGTTTCTTGCCTTTTGGGAGGTCTGAGGTCTTCTGCCAGCCTTCAGTAGGTGTTCTGTAGGAGTTGTTCCACGTGTAGATGTATTTCTGGTGTATCTGTGGGGAGGAAGGTGATCTCCGCGTCTTACTCTTCTGCCATCTTTAAGGTCCCCCCCGACCCTCTCTCATTCTTGGAATCACATCACAGGCTACCAACCAGATTGTGGGAAGCGGGTAGGACAGGCCAAATTGACTATGGTCCAAGGCCTCCAAAAGAGGTATCCCTCCTGACCCTGAAACAGCCAGAGAGTATAGGTAGCCTCACTCTCAGGAAAGCCTCCTGCTGTTCTCTATTCTTAATTTACTGCTAAATCCTCCTTTAGTTTTTAGGTTTCATAAAAACTTTCGTGTGAATTCAAGGGGTGTTCTTACTGTAGAAAATGTAGCCCATTTCTTCCCAATCCATAGGTTACACCTTGACCTAACGTTTTTATGTGCGATAGTTGTGCTTACTTTCGTTCCTTTTTTAGGGTTTGCTGAAGATGGCGGTATATAGACTGAAGTAGCAAGGATTGGTGAGGTTGATCGTGGTTTATCGTTTACAGAACAGGCTCCTCTAGAGGGATATGAAGCACCGCCAAGTCCTTTGAGTTTTGGGCTGTTGCTGATAGTACTCTGGCGAATAGTCTTGTTTTAGGACTATTTAAGTTTACGACTAAGCATAGTGGGGTATCTAATCCCAGTTTGGGTCTTAGTTGTCGTGTACTCAGTTTATGGTAAAGTTACTTCCGTGGTTTAACTTAATTTTAATTATGGCTTTTTACAGCTTAATTAAGGTTTGACTTTATTTTGCACTACTCCTTGACACTCTTTACGCTGGATGTCTATTAATTTGGGTCAATCGTATGACCGCGGTGGCTGGCACAAAATTTACCAACCCTAGTTAGCATGGCTAGGTCAAACTTTCGTTCATGGCCTAATTTTATCACTGCTGTATCCCGTGGGGGTGTGGCTAAGCAAGGTATTGTGAGCTACTAGTGCAGTGCGCTTGATACCCGCTCCTTTTAGTCTTTATGATTTGAAGGGCATTCTCACTGGGATACGGATGCTTGCATGTGTAAGGCTGCTAAGAACTAATAGAAAGGCTAGGACCAAACCTTTGTGTTGATGGGGTAGTAAAGCCCATCTAGACATTTTCAGTGTCTTGCTTTTTGAAAATTTAAGCTACATTAACCCGTGGAGTAGAAAACTATTTGTATGATTTCATTATGGGACTTGTGTCAGATTTAGTATTGATTTATGAAAAAAAGTATTCGTAGATCTAGGGACAAAGCAGTCTAGGGGGGTGGTGAATATTAAAGCAGATGATCAGTTTTGTAGGGGGTAAGGGGGGTTTGGACCCCTATGAGATAGAGTTTTTTGAGCCCAGGGGGAATAGTGGAGTACTATGTCCTGTGACCATTAATTTAACTGCACATGTTGGTTGTGCTAGTCCAATCAAAAATACACACAGGTCCAGCTACAATTTATCTGACTGTGACAGGGCCTTTTAAGGCCATAGCTGAGTCGGTGCAGGCCCCCCCAAAAATAAAAAATACCAAATGTATGAAATCTCAGTTATGTGTGAGCATGGGCTGATTAGTCATTAACCCATCGAGATGTCTTATTTAAGGGGAACGAGTGGGCGATTTTAAGTTAAAATGGTCCTGAATTAAGAACCAGATGTCTTATAAAGATCACCGTTAGCTACCCCCACAGAGTATGGGCCCGGTGCGAGAAGAGAGATCCCTGCCGAGCGGGTTGCTGGTTTCACGCGGCATGGTGATTAAGCTCATGATCTAATGGAGCGGCCATAGTATATAGTGGAAATAAAATTATTTAAAAACATGTAGTATGTAAGAGCATGAATATTATGTAATTTGTAAAATTAATAAGATTTAATACGAGCTTTAACTTACCGTATGGAAAATAAATGAATGCACAATAATACATAGCATGTACATATGAATATTTACAAGGAGAGACTAAGATATTAACATGTATACATATATGTGTATGTGATATCTACAGTAAAATGTTTTGAAATAAATTACCTTCAATACTGACATAGTACTATAATGTTCTGGTAACTCTACAATAAGCTTTTTCAAGGAATAGTTTATGTAGAATTCCAGCTTTGGGTGTTGGTGGTGAGGTTTAATGTCTCTTCCTTGAGTCTTAGGGAGGAATGAGATTCTCCTTTTCCCGTTTACAAGACCGGGGTATTTTATTATACTACAAAGACTCTTCATTTTAAGAGTTTATTTTCAATAAGGCTGATTGTTGGTATTAGCACTAAGGTTAGGAGGAAATATAGGATAGATGTTAATTGGCCTACGATAATGTATGGGTGCTCTACGGGTTGGCCTCCGATTCATGTTAAGGTTAGGAGGTCTGCAATTAGAGTTCAGAATAAGAGTTGGCTAAAGGGTCGGAATATTACACTTCGTTGTTTGGATGTTGGAAGTATTGGAATGAATACTAGGATGAGGATAGAAAGTAGTAGTGCTAGTACTCTTCCTAATTTATTAGGGATTGATCGTAAGATTGCGTATGCAAATAGGAAATATCATTCTGGTTTGATGTGTGCAAGGGTGCTTAGTGGATTTGCTGGGGTGTAGTTATCAGGGTCTCCTAATAGGTCGGGTGTGAATAGGGTTAGTGCTAGTAGGGTCAGGATTAATAGTAAAGCGCCTAGGATATCTTTGATTGTGTAGTAAGGGTGGAATGGGATTATATCTATGTTGGATGGAATTCCTGTTGGGTTGTTGGATCCCGTTTCGTGGAGGAATAATAAGTGAACAGCTACTAATGCTGTAATGATGAACGGGAGGATAAAGTGGAAAGCGAAGAAACGTGTTAGTGTTGCTTTATCTACAGAGAATCCGTCTCAGATTCATTCTACTAAGATATTACCAATATAAGGGATTGCTGATAGGAGATTAGTGATAACAGTTGCGCCTCAGAATGATATCTGTCCTCAGGGTAGGATATAGCCTACGAATGCGGTGGCTATAACTATTAGTAGTAGAAGTACGCTGATATTTCATGTTTCTCGGAATATATAAGAACTGTAGTATAGGCCACGTCCGATGTGGGCGTAGAGGCAAATGAAGAATATGGAGGCTCCATTTGCGTGTAGGTATCGGATGACTCAGCTGTAGTTTACGTCTCGACAGATATGTGCGACTGATGAAAAAGCAGTTGAGGTGTCTGGCATATAGTGTATTGCTAGGAATAAGCCTGTTAGGATTTGTATGATTAGGCAGAGGCCCAGTAGGGAGCCAAAGTTTCATCATGAGGAAATGTTTGATGGAGTGGGAAGGTCAATAAACGTGTTATTGAGAATTTTTATTAGTGGGTTGTTTTTCGGATGTTGGTCATTAAAGTTCTTGTAGTTGAATTACAACGATGATTTTTCATGTCATTGGTCGTGGTTGGAGTCCATGTGAGAATAATGATAATATATATTGTTTTTATTATAAGCACTATTTTTGTAATTAGTCTTGTGGGAGTTTCTTCGAAGCCTTCACCTATTTACGGGGGTTTAGGGTTGATTGTGGGTGGTGCTATGGGATGTGGAATTGTTTTTAGTTTCAGGGGTTCGTTTTTAGGTTTGATAGTATTTTTGATTTATTTGGGAGGAATATTAGTTGTATTTGGTTATACAACAGCTATAGCTACTGAGCAGTATCCTGAGGTTTGGGTTTCTAATAAAGTTGTGTTAGGGGGATTTCTTTTAGGTCTGATGGTAGAATTTTTAGTGGTGCTCTATGTTTTAGGAGGTGAAAAAGTGAATATTGTGTTTGAGTTTAATGGATTAGGGGATTGAGTTATTTATGATACAGGAGACTCTGGGTTTTTTAGTGAAGAAGCTATAGGGATTGCTGCTTTGTACAGTTATGGTACTTGATTGGTTATTGTTACTGGGTGATCATTGTTTATTGGTGTTGTGGTTATTATGGAGATTACTTGGGGTAATTAAACAATAATATAGTAAGGGTTATGGTGATGAGGAAGGATAGGAAGTATAGTTTGATAAGGCCTTTTTGGTTTGAAGTTAGTGTGGAGGCCTTTAGTTGAATGAAGGCTATGGTTTTTGGTAGGATGGTTTCTGTTCAGGTTAGGTCTAGTAAGGAAGTTGCGAGTTTCTGGCTTATTGTTAGGACTAGGTGAGGGGGTAGGCGATGTATGATTGTGGCGAAGTAACGTAGTAGGGTGGAGAATTTAGTAGAGTTTGATGGGTATGGGTATGTTAGGTTTTTTGAATAGGTATTGATTTCGAATGCGAGAATAAAGCCTAAGATTGTTACTATAAGAGCTGTTAGTTTTAGGTGTAAAGGTATAGTTATTAAGGGGGTAGTTATTAGGGGTATACTGTTAGAGAGGATGAATCCGGCGAATATGCTCCCGATTAATAGGCGTTTAATAGGGTTAATCAGTATGGGGTTAGTTTCGTTAATGCTTATGAGAGGAGGGAAGCGAGGTTGTTCTAGTAGAGTAAAGAAAATAATGCGAGTGCTGTAAATAGCTGTTAAGGAGGTGGCGATTAGTGTTAGTAGTAGGGCTCAGGCGTTGGTATAAGATGAAGTGGCAGCTTTGATGATGAGGTCTTTAGAGTAGAATCCTGTGAGGAATGGTATTCCTGTTAGTGCGAAGCAGCCAGTGATAAGGGCGGTTGTAGTGAAGGGAAGGATTTTGTATAGTCCTCCTATTTTTCGTATGTCTTGTTCGTTATTTAGATTGTGAATGATGGAGCCGGAACATAGGAATAATATAGCTTTAAAGAAAGCGTGTGTACAAATGTGCAGAAATGCTAGGTGAGGTTTGTTGAGGCCTATAGTTACTATTATTAGGCCAAGTTGACTGGAGGTGGAGAAAGCAATGATTTTTTTAATATCATTTTGGGTTAAGGCGCAAATAGCTGTGAATAGAGTGGTAAGGGAGCCTAGAGAAAGTATTGTTGTTTGAATGAGTTTGTTGTTTTCTATTAGAGGGTAGAAATGGATAAGTAGGAAGATCCCTGCTACGACTATTGTGCTTGAGTGGAGTAGGGCTGAGACTGGGGTGGGACCTTCTATTGCTGAGGGTAGTCAAGGGTGTAATCCAAATTGGGCTGATTTTCCAGCTGCGGCTAATGTGAGTCCTATGAGGGGGAGGTTTGGGGGATTTTGGTTGAGTATAAAGATTTGTTGTAGATCTCATGCATTTGTGTTAGATAAGAATCAGGCTATGGATAGGAGGAATCCGATATCTCCGATGCGATTGTATAGGATTGCTTGAAGGGCAGCTGTATTGGCATCTGTCCGTCCGAATCATCAGCCAATTAATAAGAAGGATATGATTCTTACCCCTTCTCATCCAATAAATAGTTGGAAGAGGTTATTAGCTGTGACGAGAATAAGCATGGTAATGAGGAAAATAAGTAGGTATTTGAAGAATTGGTTGATGTGAGGATCAGAGTGTATATATCATATTGAAAATTCTATGATAGATCATGTAATGAATAATGCTACGGGTATAAATATAAGTGAGAAGTAGTCTATTTTAAAGCTGAGAGTTAGTTTAAGGGTATGGATGGTAATTCAGTGTCAGTTTGAAATGAGTGTTTCTTGGTTTGTATGGATGAACATTGTTATTGGGATCAGGCTGGTGATGAAGGCAAAGAGGGTTATATTCTTTACATAATGTTGGTACTTGTTTTTGTAGAGGTTTGTACTAGATGCTATGACAGGGGCAATCAGTATGAGTGGCGTAAGTAAAGTGGAGGAAGTGAATAAGTTTATTACTTTTATTTGGAGTTGCACCAATTTTTGGATTCCTAAGACCAATGGATAACTACTATCCTTTAAAAGCTTGAAAAAGCCACGCTGTTAGGTGTGGGGGGGCATGAATTAGCAGTTCTTGCAATACTTTTTCGGTAAGTAAGAAGTTTTGTCTTCTGTTTTTAGCTTCACAGACTAATGTTCTTTTTAAACTATACTTACAATAGAGAGGTCCTAGGATGATTTTAGGGTTTAGTGACAGGAGTAGTAAGGAGATAATGTGCAGGGCTATTAAGGTGTGTTCTCGTGTAAAAGAGGGGGTAAGGTTGTTAATATGGTGTGTATACTTGCCGCATTGTGTTATGATTAGTATGTATAGGGAGTAGAGAGCTGTGATTACAATATTTGTTCCCATGAGGATGATGGTGAGGTTTGATCACAAGAAGGTTGATATGATCACGAGTAGTTCTCCAATCAGGTTGATGGTAGGGGGTAGGGCGAGGTTTGTTAGGCATGCTAGTAGTCATCAGGTGGCTATTAGTGGGAGAAAAATTTGTAGGCCTCGTGCTAGGATTATGGTTCGGCTATGAACTCGCTCGTAGTTTGAATTTGCTAGACAGGATAGTATAGAGGATGTAAGGCCATGGGCGATTGTTAAAGTGGTAGCTCCTATGTAGCTTCAAGGGGTTTGGATGAGAATAGCTGCGATGACGAGTGCTATGTGGCTAATTGAGGAGTATGCGATTAGTGATTTTAGGTCTGTTTGGCGTAAACAGATAGAGCTGGTTATGATTATTCCTCATAGGGATAGTACAAGGAAGGGGTAGGCTATGTGTTCTGTTAAGGGGTTAAGGATTGATGTGATTCGTAGCATGCCATAGCCTCCGAGGTTTAATAATACAGCTGCAAGGACTATTGAGCCTGCAATGGGGGCTTCTACATGTGCTTTAGGTAATCAAAGATGTAGGCCGTAAAGAGGTATTTTTACTAGGAAAGCTATTATGCAAGCTAATCATATGAGAGTATTAGATCAGGAAGTAGGTAGTGGTTGGGCTCAGTATTGTAATAATAGGAAATTTAGGGAACCTAGTGTATTTTGTAAGTATGTTAGTGCTACTAGTAAGGGGAGAGACCCTATGAGTGTATAGAATAAGAAGTAGAGTCCTGCATTAAGTCGTTCTGTTTGGTTGCCTCAACGGGTAATGATGATGAGGGTGGGAATTAGTGTAGCTTCAAATGTGATGTAAAATATGATTAATTCTATAGCAGTGAAGGTTATAATTTAAAGGGTTTGTAATATAATTAGTATTGTAATGTAGAGCTTTTTTCGGGTAAGTGGTTCTTTTAGGAGGTGTGATTGTCTTGCTATTAATATTAATGGAAGAAGTCACATTGTTAATATTAAGAGTGGTGTAGAAAGGGAGTCAGAGAAAAATGTCAAGGAGTAGTTGAGACTGTTGTCGTTAAATTGGTTAAGTAGGAGCAGGCTTGTAAAGCTGATTAGTAAGCTGTGAGTTGTGGTATTAATTCAGATAAAGTTACTTTTAGATAGTCAAGTTAAAGGTATTAGTATAATGGTAGGAATGATAAATTTTAGCATTGAAGGAGGTTAAGGTTTTATATGTAGTCAGTACCATACGTATTGGAGATTATGACTAGTAGGGCCAGTCCGATAGCTGCTTCGCAGGCTGCAAATACTAAAAGGATGATTGGTACTATGTTGGCCAGGGTGAAGTGTGAGTTTAGGATTGTGAGGGCTGCTAGAATGAATAATGATAGTACTATACCTTCTAAGCATAGTAATGCAGATATTAGGCGGGATCGATATATTAATAAACACATGAGAGATATGGTAAAGGTTATTAGAATATTAATATGGATTAGGGATATTTGGTACTTGTGAGTTTAAATCACAGTCTAGTGGGTCGAAATCACTTGTTTTATTTTAAACTAAGTATTATATTTATCTCATTCTAGGCCTTTCTGGGTTCATTCATAGGTCAGGCTAGCCTGGTTATAATATATTTTATTATTAATGTTCAAAATGTCTAAATAATAGCTGGATCCTGTGTCTTTGATCTGTCCATATCATTTAATTTTTGTCCCTTAGATAGTTTCTATCCTAGACTTATCTTACTCTTTTCTTGCCCAGCCCTGAAATCAGCCATATATTGACATAGGTGTTCTTAGTGATTCTAGACACTCTCTGTTGACAATTCCTAGAAATTTTTATATCTATCTGTGTATATGCTTCTCTCTATGTTTGTTTGTAATTCTCTGCCATTTGTATCTCTCTCTATTACTTTCATCTGTGCCAATATCTTTGTAATCTACTTATAAAAGTTTGAGTCCATTCTGTCACCTTCAGTTATGATGCAACTATTCAGGGTCCATTTCCTTTCCTTCTTTGTCACTTCCTTTACCAACAGTGAGATACCTGGCTTCCATTTTCTACAATATATTTATTATTTTCTCAGTCCTACAATATAGAGAGAGTAGGTTCAGAATTGTTATTCCATACTATTGTGGAAAACATCCATTAACTGGAGTTTAATAGTTGCTTTTCTTTTTCTTATTTCTTTAGCTTGAAGCTGTAATATCAAAGTACTGTATTTTAAAGTTACTTGGGATTTTACCCATTTTGTATGGTTATGCTATTTATCTGAAACGCAGTTATGCTTAGGTTTATTAGTAAAATAGGCTATAGTTTGTTTTCTCTTTTATTTTTTACCCATTCTTAATGTTTTAATTTTTATTTTGTAAAATAGTTTAAAAGATCAAAACTATCTATACAAATTAGAGAATTATCACTACTTTCTTGCTCATTTCATTGTATTTTCACTCACTCCCTGTAGACTAAAACAAATCTCAGAAGTTTCCATTTGATTATATATAGTTTTTAAGAAAATGCAAATCTGTGTATGTTTTTATATTTTCCCTATTTCTTATGGATAAAGCTACTATACTATAGCTTTTTTTTTTTTTTTTTTTTTTTTTGCGGTACGCGGGCCTCTCACTGCTGATGTCTCTCCCGTTGCGGAGCACAGGCTCTGGACACGCAGGCTCAGCGACCATGGCTCACGAGCCTAGCCGCTCCGCAGCATGTGGGATCTTCCCGGACCAGGGCACGAACCCCTGTCCCCTGCATCGGCAGGCAGACTCTCAACCACTGCACCACCAGGGAAGCTCAGCTTTGCTTTCTCATTTTCTTTTTTCACACAACAAACTATATTGTGTCAGTTCACAGAGATCTTTCTTATTCTTTTATAAAACTGCATATGTAACTGCATATAACAATTGTGTGGGTATAATAATGTCTATAGTCAACCAGTCTTCTATACATGAACTTTTAGAGTCTTACCAATACACTGTAAAAATGCTGTAATGCATAACATTAAATATATATGTTATGTTTCAAGGTGTAACTTCAGGTTGAATTATTATAATTGGGATTGTTGGGTCAAGAGTTAAATATTTACATAGATTATTGATATTTCTGAATTTTCCTTGTTATGAGCTGTTCCAGTTTACATGTCCACTGGCAATTAATAAGAATACCATTTCCCCACAGCTTCATTAATTAAATGTGTTGTCAAATGTATTAATTTCTGCCAATTTGAGAGTTAAGAAATGTCATCTTAGTGTAGTAGTGATTTGCATTTCTCTCATAGTAACTGAAATTAAATATATTTTCATGTGTTTAAGGACCATTTTTACATATATATAAAATAATCTGTTCATTTATTTTGCAGATTTTAAATTGGGGTTTGTATAAACATATTTTTCTTCTAGTATTTGTATGACTTCTTTTAAAGTTATATTTCTGGTTCACTTTGAAATTTATTATTTTGTCTGGTTTGGTTTATGGATTTAAAATGATCATTTCCCAGTTACTACAGCACCTCCAGTTATGCAAGAGAAAAAGCAAGAAAGAAAGAAAGAAGGAAAGAAAGAAAGAGAAAGAAAGAAAGGAAGAAAGAAATTTTAAAAAGTATATTGTTAAAGCCAAGGTTGGCAAGACAATATATATTGTTTTTGATAAGTTTGTGTGAATATTTGGAGTTAATTTGGAGAGAAATATAAAGAATAAATTACATAAGTAGTGCTTTAAAACTAAAAAAATATCAAGAAGATAAGATTTTATCAAATATTTTTGAGAATCCATCAAAATAATGGTACATTTCACATACTGATATGCTAGACTATGTTTCTATGTTTGCTAACATTAAATCTTATTTGGGTCACACAATTAAATCTTATTTGAGAATTCTAACACATTGTTCTAAGTGTCAGCAGTTTCTCATTATTCAAACTGTATTTGCCAGGCTTTAGTGCATATTTTATTTTTACATTTTCAAACTAATTGTAAATTTTAGGTATTTTTCCTTGCTCTGGAAAAAAATAGGTAATATCTATATGGTACTTCCTAATTGCTAGGAAGAAAACCTCCCAGGTGAAACTGAACCCATCCACTTGCCTTGTGTGTATTTGTTTCCTTTGGTAAGTTAACTGATTTTCTCTTACCAATATTTCACATGCAAATTACTAGTTTTTCTTGAATCAAAAATTTGGTCATTTAAGTTTTTACATGTGTCCCATTTCATTAAAGTTTTTAAACATTTTTAAATTTTTAGAGATTTAAGATGTTTAAAGTTTTTATTAGGTTTTTTAGAACAGTATTCCTTACTAGACTATATTCAAGTGTTGAATGTTCCACCATATTCTATTTTTCCTATAAGTCCCTTTTTCATAAAATTCTATTAATGGCTCGATTTTTATAAAAAACTATTAGATTTTATTATCTCATTTAATCCTCTTTTCATCCCAACTTTACAAGAGAAAACACTGAACACTGAGTGTAGTTTTCATTTGAAATTAAATTCCATATCTTGAGCATCTTTTCTTAATTTGTGTTCCTCTTCCTTTTTCTAATACATTTCCAAGTTCCTCCCCATTCCAAAACCTTTTCCTTGGATGTCATGCTAAGAAAAATAATGAATAATGAAGTATCTCCCAGCCCCCTGAAGGAGGGAATTTGCTTGACATCCAAAAGGAAAACTGGTTTCTAGAATTTAGGTCAAATGTTCACCAAAAAAATTCTCAAAAGAAGTTCTTTCTTTCTCTTTTTTAACCTTTTGATCCCCTTTACCCAATTCTTCTATCCCTTAACTGTTGCTTGTGGTAACCACCAATCTGTTCTCTGTAACTATAAGCTTGTATTTTTGTTTTGTTTTGTTTTCTTATATTCCATATATAACAGAATATACAGTATTTGTCTTTCTCTGACATATTTCACCTAGCACAATGTCCTTGTGGTCCATCCATGTTGTCACAAATGGCAAGATTTCATTCCACTGTGTGTGCATATATATACATATACATATATACGTATATGTATATATATATATATATATATATACACATACCACAATTTCTATATTCATTCACTCATCAATAAATGCTAAGGATGTTTCCATGTCTTGGTTATTGTAAATAGTGCTGTAACGAACATAGGAGTGCACACATCTAATACAGTTATTGTTTTCTTTTTCTTTGGGTAAATATTCAGAAGTAGAAATGCTGGATCACACGGTAACTTTATTTTCAATTTTTTGGGGAACTTTCATACTGTTTTCCATAGTGACTACACCAATTTACATTCCCACCAACAGGACATCAGGGTTCCCTTTCCTCCACAGTCTGCCAGCACTTGCTCTTTTTCTCTTTAATAATAGCCATTCTAATGGGTATAAAGTGATATCTCATTGTGGTTTTGAATTTAATTTCCCTCCTGATTAATAATGTAGAGCATCTTTTTATGTACTTATTGGCTATCTGTATGTCTTCTTCGGAAAACTGTCTATTTAGATCTTCTGTTCATTTTTAATTGGATTGTTTGATTTATTTCTACTGAGTTGTATG
The DNA here is from genome assembly GCF_005190385.1 of Monodon monoceros. NCBI lineage: Eukaryota > Metazoa > Chordata > Mammalia > Artiodactyla > Monodontidae > Monodon > Monodon monoceros. The sequence continues at coordinate 940,359 of NW_021701183.1, forward strand.
AGTTTTTGACACATTTTGAAAATTTACCCTTATTAGATATACGATTTGAAAGTATTTTCTCCCATTCAGTAGTTTGCCTTTTTAATTTCTTAATAGTTACTTTGGCTATCCAAAAGCTTTTTTTTTTTTTTTTTACACTTTTATTGGAGTATAATTGCTTTACAATGGTGTGTTAGTTTCTGCTTTATAACAAAGTGAAACAGTTATACATATATGTTCCCATATCTCCTCCCTCTTGCGTCTCCCTCCCTCCCACACTCCCTATCCCACCAATCCAGGTGGTCACAAATCACCGAACTTATCTCCCTGTGCTATGCGACTGCTTCCCACTAGCTATCTATTTTACGTTTGGTAGTGTATATATGTCCATGCCACGCTCTTGCTTTGTCATAGCTTACCCTTCCCCTCCCCATATCCTCAAGTGCATTCTCTAGTAAGTCTGTGTCTTTACTCTCGTCTTACCCCTAGGTTCTTCATGACATTTTTTTTCTTATATTCCATATATATGTGTTAGCATACGGTATTTGTCTTTCTCTTTCTGACTTACTTCACTCCGTATGACAGATTCTAGGTCCATCCACCTCACTACAAATAACTCAATTTCGTTTCTTTTTATGGCTGTATATATGTGCCATATCTTCTTTATCCATTCATCCAGTGATGGACACTTAGGTTGTTTCCATCTTCTGGCTATTGTAAATAGAGCTGCAATGAACATTTTGGTACAAGATTCTTTTTGGATTATGGTTTTCTCAGGGTATATGCCCAGTAGTGGGATTGCTGGGTCATATGGTAGTTCTATTTGTAGTTTTTTAAGGAACCTCCATACTGTTCTGCATCGTGGCTGAACCAATTCACATTCCCAGCAGCAGTGCAAGAGTGTTCCCTTTTCTCCACACCCTCCCCAGCATTTATTGTTTCTAGATTTTTTGATGATGGCCATTCTGACTGGTGTGAGATGATATCTCATTGTAGTTTTGATTTGCATTTCTCTAATGATTAATGATGTTGAGCATTCTTTCATGTGTTTGTTGACAATCTGTATATCTATGGAGAAATGTTTATTTAGGTCTTCTGTCCATTTTAGGAATGGGTTGTTTGTTTTTCTGTTATTGAGCTGCATGAGCTACTTATAAATTTGGAGATTAATCCTTTGTTAGTTGCCTCATTTGCAAATATTTTCTCCCATTCTGAGGGTTGTCTTTTGGTCTTGTTTATGGTTTCCTTTCCTGTGCAAAAGCTTTGAAGTTTCATTAGGTCCCATTTGTTTATTTTTGGTTTTATTTCCATTTCTCTAGGAGGTGGGTCATAAAGGATCTTGCTGTGATTTATGTCATAGAGTGTTCTACCTAGGCTTTCCTCTAAGAGTTTGATAGTTTCTGGCCTTACATTTAGGTCTTTAATCCATTTTGAGCTTATTTTTGTATGTGGTGTAAGGGAGTGTTCTAATCTCATACTTTTATATGTACCTGTCCAGTTTTCCCAGCACCACTTATTGAAGAGGCTGTCCTTTCTCCACTGTATATTCCTGCCTCCTTTATGAAAGATAAGTGGATCATATGTGTGTGGATGTATCTCTGGGTTTTCTATAGTGTTCCATTGATCTATCTTTTGGTTTTTGTGCCAGTATCATACTGTGTTGATTACTGTAGCTTTGTCATATAGTCTGAAGTCAGGGAGCCTGATTCCTCCAGCTCTGTTTTTCATTCTCAAGATTGCTTTGGCTATTCGGGGTCTTTTGTGTTTCCAAACAAATTGTGAAATTTTTTGTTCCAGTTCTGTGAAAAATGCCATTGGTAGTTTGATAGGGATTGCATTGAATCTGTAGATTGTTTTGGGTAGTAGAGTCATTTTCACACTGTTGATTCTTCCAATCCAAGAACATGGTATATCTCTGCGTCTATTTGTATCATCTTTAATTTCTTTCATCAGTGTATTATAATTGGCTGCATACAGGTCTTTTGTCTCCTTAGGTAGGTTTATTCCTAGATATTTTATTCTTTTTGTTTTAATGGTAAATGGGAGTGTTTTCTTGATTTCACTTTCATATTTTTCATCCTTAGTGTATAGGAATGCCAGAGATGTCTGTGCATTAATTTTGTATCCTGCTACTTTACCAAATTCATTAATTAGCTCTAGTAGTTTTCTGGTAGCATCTTTAGGATTCTCTATGTATAGTACCATGTAATCTGCAAACAGTGACAGCTATACTTTTTCTTTTCCTATTTGGATTCCTTATATTCCTTTTCTTCTCTGATTGCTCTGGCTAAAACTTCCAAAGCTATGTTGAATAAGAGTAGTGAGAGTGGGAAACCTTGTCTCGTTCCTGATCTTAGTGGAAATGCTTTCAGTTTTTCACCATTGAGGATGATGTTGGCTGTGGATTTGTCATATATGGTCTTTTCTATGTTGAGGAAAGTTCCCCCTATGCCTACTTTCTGCAGGGTTTTTATCATAAATGGGTGTTGAATTTTGTTGAAAGCTTTCTCTGCAACTATTCAGATGATGATAGGTTTTTCTCCTTCAATTTATTAATATGGTGTATCACGTTGATTGATTTGCATATATTGAAGACACTTTGCATTCCTGGAATAAACCCCGCTTGATCATGGTGTATGATCCTTTCAATGTGCTGTTGGATTCTGTTTGCTAGTATTTGGTGAGGACTTTTACATCTATGTTCATCAGTGATACTGGCCTGTAATATTTTTTCTTTCTGACATCTTTCTCTGGTTTTGGCATCAGGGTGATGGTAGCCTCGTAGAATGCGTTTGGGCGTGTTCCTCCCTCTGCTATATTTTGGAAGAGTTTGAGAAGGATAGTTATTAACTCTTCTCTAAATCTTTGATAGAATTCGCCTGTGAAGCCATCTGGTCCTGGGCTTTTGTTTGTTGGAAGATTTTTAATCACATTTTCAATTTCAGTGCTTGTGATTGGTCTGTTCATATTTTCTATTTCTTCCTGATTCAGTCTTGTCAGGTTGTGCGTTTCTAAGAATTTGTCCATTTCTTCCAGGTTGTCCATTTTATTGGCATAGAGTTGCTTGTAGTAATCTCTCATGATGTTTTGTATTTCTGCAGTGTCAGTTTTTACTTCTCCTTTTTCATTTCTAATTCTATTGATTTGAGTCTTCTCCCTTTTTTTCTTGATGAGTCTGGCTAATGATTTATCAATTTTGTTTATCTTCTTAAAAAACAGCTTTTAGTTTTATTGATCTTTGCTATCATTTCCTTCATTTCTTTTTCATTTATTTCTGATGTGATCTTTATGATTTCTTTCCTTCTGCTAACTTTGGTTTTTTTTTTTTTTTTTTTGTTCTTCTTTCTCTAATTGCTTTAGGTGCAAGGTTAGGTTGTTTATTCGAGATGTTTCCTGTTTCTTGAGGTAGCATTGTATTGCTATAAACTTCCCTCTTAGAACTGATTTTGCTGCATCCCATAGGTTTTGGGTTGTCGTGTCTACACTGTCATTTGCTTCTAGGTATTTTTTCATTTCCTCTTTGATTTCTTCAGGGATCACTTCTTTATTAAGTAGTGTATTGTTTACCCTCCAAGTGTTTGTATTTTTTACCAATCTTTTCCTGTAATTGATATCTAGTCTCATAGCGTTGTGGTTGGAAAAGATACTTGATACAATTTCAATTTTCTTAAATTTACCAAGGCTTGATTTGTGACCCCAGATATGATCTATCCTGGAGGATGTTCCATGAGCACTTGAGAAAAATGTGTATTCTGTTGTTTTTGGATGGAATGTCCTATAACTATCAACTAAGTCCATCTTGTTTAATGTAACATTTAAAGCTTGTGTTTCCTTATTTATTTTCATTTTGGATGATCTGTCCATGGGTGAAAGTGGGGTGTTAAAGTCCCCTACTATGAATGTGTTACTGTCGATTTCCCCTTTTATGGCTCTTAGTATTTGCCTGATGTATTGAGGTGCTCCTATGTTGGGCGCATAAATATTTGTAATTGTTATATCTTTTTCTTGGATTGATCCCTTGATCATCATGTAGTTTCCTTCTTTGTCTTTTCTAATAGTCTTTATTTTAGAGTCTATTTTGTCTGATATGTGAATTACTACTCCAGCTTTCTTTTGGTTTCCATTTGCATGGAATATCTTTTTCCATCCTCTTACTTTCAGTCTATATGTGTCTCTAGGTCTGAAGTGGGTCTCTTTTAGACAGTCTATATATGGGTCTTGTTTTTGTATCCATTCAGCCAGTCTGTGTCTTTGGTGGAAGCATTTAATCATTTACCTTTAACATAATTATCAATATGTATGTTCCTAGTCCCATTTTCTTGATTGTTTTGGGTTTGTTATTGTAGGTTTTTTCCTTCTCTTGTGTCTTTTGCCTAGAGACATTCCTTTAGCCTTTGTTGTAAGGTGGTTTGGTGGTGCTGAATTCTCTTAGCTTTTGTTTGTCTGTAAAGTGTTTACTTTCTCTGTTGAATCTTAATGAGATCTTGCTGGGTAAATTAATCTTGGTTGTAGGTTTTTCCCTTTCATCACTTTAAATATGTCTTGCCACTCCCTTCTGGCTTGCAGAGTTTCTGCTGAAAGGTCAGCTGTTAACCTTATGGGGATTCCCTTGTGTGTTATTTGTTGCTTTTCCCTTGCTGCTTTTAATGTGTTTTGTTTGTATTTAATTTTTGATAGTTTGATTAATATGTATCTTGGCATGCTTCTCCTTGGATTTATCCTGTATGGGACTCTCTGTGTTTCCTGGAACTTATTGACTATTTCCTCTCCCATATTAGTGAAATTTTCAACTATAATCTCTTCAAATATTTTCTCAGTCCCTTTCCTTTTTCTCTTCTTCTTCTGAGACCCCTATAATTCGAATGTTGGTGCCTTTAATGTTTTTCCAGAGCTCTTTGAGACTGTCCTCATTTATTTATTTATTTTAATTCTTCTCTGTGGTAATTATTTCCACTATTTTATCTTCCATCTCACTTATCCATTCTTCTGCCTCAGTTATTCTGCTATTGATTCCTTCTAGAGAATTTTTAATTTCACTTATTGTGTTGTTCATCATTGTTTGTTTGCTCTTTAATCATCTTTACTTTCATTACTCTGAATTCTTTTTCAGGTAGACTGCCTATTTCCTCTGCATTTGTTTTGCCTGGTGGGTTTTTACCTTGGTCCTTCAACTGCTGTGTATTTCTCTGTGTTCTCATTTTGCTTAACTTACTGTGTTTGGGGTCTCCTTTTCACAGGCTGCAGTTTCATAGTTCCCATTGTTGTTGGTTTCTGCCCCCAGTTGGTAAGGCTGGTTCGCTTGTTGTATAGGGTGCCTAGTTAAGGGAACTGCTGATTGTGATTTGGTGAATGAGGCCATATCTTGTCTTTCTGGTAGGCATGACCAAAACCAGTGGTGTATTTTGGGGTGTCTGTGAGTTTGTTATGGTTTTAGGCAGCATCTCTGCTAATGGGTGTGGTTGTCTTCCTGTCTTACTAGTTGTTTGACTTAAGGTGTCCAGCACTGTAGCTTGCTTGTCATTGAGTGTAGCTGGGTCTTAGCATTGAGAAGGAGATTTGTTGGAGATATTTTGCCATTTGATATTACATGGAGCTGGGAGGTCTCTTGTGAACAAATATCCTGAACTCGGCTCTCCAACCTCACAGGCACAGGCATGACACCCATCCAGAACATGTAGACCTTGTCAGACACACAGCTCAAAAGAAAAGGGAGAAAAAAGGAGAGAAAGAAAGAAACTAAACTAAAGTTATTAAAATAATTAAAAAGTAATAAAAAATAGAATAAACATAAAAGAAAGAAAGAAAAGAGCAACCAAACCCCCCCAAAAAAAACAATCTACCTATGATAACAAACACTAAAACCTATTCTAAAAAGAAAAAATAAAAATACGGACAGAGAGAACCCTAGGAGTAATGGTAAAAGCAAAGCTATACAGACAAAATCACACAAAGAAGTATACACATACACACTCCAGAGAAGAGAAATAGGAAAAACAACAACAACAACAAATATATATATATATATATATATATATATATATATATATAAAGAAGAGAGGACCAAAATCAATAAACAAATCTACCAATGTTAATAAGCTCCAAATACTAAACTAAGATAAAACATAAAACTAGAAACAAATTAGATGCAGAAAGCAAACCCCAAGTCTACAGTTGCTCCCAAAGTCCACTGCCTCAATTTTTGGATGATTCATTGTCTATTCAGGTATTCCAGAGATGCAGGGTACATCAAGTTGACTGTGGAGATTTAATCTGCTGCTTGTGAGGCTGTTGGGAGAAATGTCCTTTTCTCTTTTTTGTTCGCTCAGCTCCTGGGGTTCAGCTTTGGATTTGGCTCCAAATTTAAACTTTGTCCTCTCTCTATAAGTCACCTGAGGGCATCTATTTCCCACCTAGACAGGAGGGGGTTAAAGGAGTGGCTGATTCCGTGGCTCTGGCTCACTCAGTCCAGTGAGTGTCAGGTGTACGGTATGCGGGGTGAGCCTTCAGCAGCAGAGGCCAGCGTGAAGTTGCAACAGCCTGAGGCCTGCCATGTGTTCTCCTGGGGAAGTTGTCCCTGTATCACGGGACCCTGGCAGTGGCCGGCTGCAAAGACTCCTGAGATGGTAAGTGTGGATAGTGATCTGTGTCTGCACACAGGATTCTTGGTGGCTGCAGCAGGAGTCTTAGTGTTTCATGCCTGTCTCTGATGTCCACACTGAAAGCTACTGCTTGCACCCATCTCTGGAGCTCGTTTAGTTGGTGCTCTTAATCCCCTCTCCTTGCACATCCTGAAACAATCGTCTCTTGCCTCTTAGGCAGTTCCAGACTTTTTCCTGGACTCATTCCTGGCTAGTTGTGGTTCACTAGCCCCCTTCAGTCTGTGTTCATGCAGCCCACCCCAGTCCTCTCTTTGGGATCTGACCTCTGAAGCCTGAGCCTCAGCTCCCAGCCCTGATCCTCCCCAGCGGGTGAGTAGACAAGCCTCTTAGGCTGGTAAGTGTTGGTTAACACTGATCCTCTGTGCGGGAATCTCTCCATTTTGCTCTCTGCACCACTGTTGCTGCACTCTCCTCTATAGCTCTGAAGCTTCCCCCCACACTACTCCATCTCCACCAGTAAAGGGCCTTCCTAGTGTGTGGAAACTTTTCTTCCTTCACGACTCCCTCCCAGAGGTGCAGGTCTTGTCCTTATTCTTTTGTCTCTGGTTTTGCTTTTTTCTTTTGCCCTACCCAGATAGGTGGGGAGTTTCTTGCCTTTTTGGAAGTCTGAGGTCTTCTGCCTGCCTTCAGTAGGTGTTCTGTAGGAGTTGTTAAACATATAGATGTATTTTTGATGTATTTGTGTGGAGGAAGGTGATCTCCACCTCTTACTCCTCTGCCATATTGAAGGTTCCTTAGTCATGATACTTAGGTTTCTAATTTTCCTTGTCATCAAGTAATAGGATTACACAATATGATTTTAAAATGAACATCAATTATACATATATAATGAAATATAAGCAATCCATAATATATTAAGTGTATGGATTAGTATTCTTATAAGTCCAAATGACATATTACGTACCTTTGCTTGGACCCTTCATGATTAAATGTTATTTAATATAAAATTATGATGAGAATAAATGATAATGATATTTTCACCCATTATTTCTCCTCTGATGTTCAATAGCAGCAACATTAAATCCTCACAGTGTGATAGCTGTAAAAGGACGTTGGTTGCTTATCTACAGCAAGCTGTAAAGGTAAAAATGGTAAAGTAAATTGCAACCACAGAATGTTTTTTAAGTGCTTTGCTTTTATATGTAAAATTAATTAAAGAAGCAATATTGAAATTTGACATACTGAGGATTTTATTACTTTTGCTTGTTGTAGCATATGATTTCTATCTGAAAAAAAGAATATGCAGTTGAGTTCTACTTTTATTTTCTTCTCTTAAAATATCTAAAATATTAGTTAACAATATATGGTAACGTTCTTTTTCTTAGCAATATATTTTATATATAGATAGGATATTTTCACATATCATATAAAACTTAGTCTATCATAACTAAACTGGAAAGATTTCTCTATGGTAAAACATGTTATGTGCAGTTTGATGTTTTGCAGACATTAAAGAGACAATAAAAATGTATTTAGTTGTTAACACATGAATAGCTTTCATAAGAATCCCAAAGGTGCTTTTAAAGCAGAAGAAAAATACTTTTCTATGACAGGTGTTCTAATGATATTTATATTGGAAAAAATTTTAATTTATACTGGATTTTATTCATATATATTTATACTGGAATTTATTCATATATCATTATTTTATCATATTTTATGATGATAAATCAATTAGGGAGGTTACCATAACTGATTATTCAATTTAAAGGAAACATAATTTATTTAAATCATTATATTTATTGCTTAAACATTGTTTTGTAGAAAATACAGGGCTTTTGCTAATAAAATGATTAGCTATTGAAAGTACTTCATATATTTTATTAGCTCATAATAAAGATGAATTTCTGTATAAGAAGTATTATATTATCTTCCAGACTTATGTATTTTTGTGTTTGATCATTTACAGACATTTTTTTGGCTATTTACTTAGGTCCCAGCAGTTGAATGAATGGCATTTAATAGACATAGAAGGGAAAACATATTCTTAATTAGTAGAAAAAGTTAAACCATAAAAACCTTTATAATTACCAAGAGATACTATTTCAGTTAGTTTTTTATTGCTCAGACAGCTCTTCTAAAATAATAAAAAACTTTATTTTACTAGAAAAGAATTGTTATAGAAACCCAAAATTCATTTATATGAGTTTTTAAAATAGTGGGTATTATTTTCAACATTGAATATCCACCTTTATAGAAAGGTCATATAAGTAAACTTTTAAAAGGTTTTATAACCTTTTAATATAATTTTAGTGATAATTTTAATTTGCTTTGCATTGCCACTAGGTGGAACCAGTAAGCTTTATAATTTCTATTAATGCATTTTTATTTTGTCCTATATGTATATACTTCTAAGCTCCAACTAAAATTCTTGGAAATAGTTCAACAATTAAACCACTTAACTCGGTGCATGGGCTTCAAAAACTGAACATTTACTGATCCAACAATACTGAGGACAAATACTAGTGCAAAAACAAACAAACAAAATATAATCAATAACAAAATTCTGAGTAGTTTAAATATATCAAGAGAGAATATGCAGTTTTTGAACAATTAGGAAAAAAAATGTCATATTCAGAAACTGTATTAACATATTTGATGATAAATATTGAATTGTGTCTCAGTAGAAATCTATTAAATGCATCAAAATAGATACATACTAATTTTTCAATTTTTAATATTCATTGGGAATGATTAAATCATAAATCAAACCTATTTTAAATGGTTACATGTAAAAATTATTGCTAGAGGTCAAAAATAATCAGCTATTTGGAAATCTGTGCTTCTGTCAACACTTTATTTCTCTAATTAGTCATTTTAATCTGGATCTTTATGAAGTGGAAGATGAGGGAGCAATTAAGAAATAAAAATACATGGTAGTGCATGTAATAAATTTTTTCTACCTTCATTTAGAGGGTTGATCTTTTTTCAATACACCCAGTTCTCAGAACTGGAAAATCCTAGTTATGTTCTGCAAATGAAAGGAGCAAGTAAGAGGACTGATAGGACAGCATTGTTGGATACTTTTCTAACTTCATTTTGCAGATCTGGAAACTGATACTTGAAAGTTTAGTGGTTTCCCCAAAGACAACTAGCTTTTAGAGCTGGTTTCTGATGTAAGATACAATTCTCTTAGTCCTTGGGCAAAAGACTAGCATGCGTAGAATGTGGAGTACATGGGGCACAGGTCAAGTAATGAACTTCTAAAACAAGTCTGGAACAATAAAAGACTTGAATGTCATGTAAAGATTTTTCCCAGTATAGATGGTAATTATAGGCACTGTAATTGATAGGATGACAACTGGAGAATAGAAAGATTCAGAACAGAAGAAAGCCAAGGACAGATGTCAAAGAAACACCATCTTTTGCTAGGAAACAAACTGAATGCTTAACAAAACAGAAATGTATGTCTCATAGTTCTGGGGATTTCAGAAATCTGAACTCAAGGTGTGAACAGGGCCATATTCCCTTTGAAACTCTACGAGGAAGTAGAATCCTTCTTTCAGTGTCTCATCCTACCTCTGGTGGTGGTCAGCAATTCTTGGCTTGCATATCATTGGATCAATCTCTGCCTCTCTGTTGTCACATGTTTTTCTTACATCATCTTACCATTGTGCATGTCTGTGTCTGTGTCCACATTTCACCCTTTTTAAAAATACCAATCATATTTGACTGGGACTTACCACAATGACTTCAACTTGATTATCTGGAAAGATCTTATTCCTAAATAAAACTATATTCATAAATAGGAGACAATAGAAATTCAACATATTTTGTGGGAGACATACTTCAAATAGTTAACATCATATTTAAACAAAATATTGGAGAAATATTATTCTTCATTCATTCAATGGAATAATCTACTCAAAGATGTAGATTTGATTAAATTTGTCAAATGCAACAAAAATTTAAGTAAGAGTAGACCTAAAGACTTTCTGTTAAATTTAGCACCAAGGAGATTGGTGATTTTGGCAAGAGTTACTTTAAAGAGCAGAGTAGATATAGTAGAATCCATCCTTGTTAGTTGATTATTAAATGAGATATTTTCTCAGTAATCTTAATTTTGAATGGAAGACAACATTTTTGTTGTTTAAGGTGGGAAAGGTGTGCAAATTTAAACTGTATTGGAAAAAAAGGAGTAAAGAATATGTTTGCACATGCTAGATATTAATTGGAAAGCTCATTGAGTGAAGCTACTAGGATGGTTACTAGGATGGGAAGAGGGCATTTGAGTCAAAACCAATTGAAATGATTTATCTTTCATGAGACTTTAGAGAATATGAGAAGAATGTTAGCCCATTCAGATGTTCTAAAACTATGGTGAACTTCAGTATAATACATAAAGACTGTGTGTTTTGGAAGTGTCTTGTGAAATCAACTTTTGAATGGAAGTGGAACTTGGAAAGGAGATGATTAAGGAAGTGTACCACTGTACAAAAGAAATTAAATAGCTGAGTAAGAAGTATAGTATGGTTGCTATAAGTGTCCAGTGGTAGATGGCCATTTATTTAAAAAGATTATTTTTCCACTCAACAGCACAATTATGGAATGAAAAACTCACAAATTTAGAATGATGGAGGTTTGAGTTTGAGGATATTTATTTAGCTAATAAGAATGTTATGGGATGGAGATGGAAGTAAATAAGGGCTGACCAATGGTGATAGGTATAAATAAGAAGGAAAATACAAGAATACAAAACATAGGCTCTGGAGTTAGATAAAATTACCCCATGTTACTCTCTGAACATTGAAAATATAAAATTGGAGCATATGTATGTAGGCTTTAAACTAAATATTTTTAATAAATATATGCAGATATATAAAAATGAACTTATGATTTGGTCTCAAAATAATTACACAAATAATTGAATCATCTTTTGACTTATAGATTTAGGTACATAAAGATATTATTTTATTTTGAGTTAAATGAAGAAAAATAAATAAATTGGGATTTGGGACTAGTAGCTTTATTAAACATGTGGGTGAATATGGAAAACATGTTTTTCTTTAGAAAATGATAATGTTTGAGGAAAATATCCAGAAACTTTATTGAGTTTCTCTGGTTTGAGTCAGTATTCACAGTCATATGGCCAAAATAGAAATGTATAATGGCTTTTTAGGGCTCTCAGAGTATATATAAAAGAGTATGCATCAATCATAATCATAATCATAATAGTGTGTTGATCCATAGGCTAAAACAGGAAAATTTATTGGGATCTTGGTGCAAAATATTGTTGATGAGTCATGGTGTCTCCATTTAAGCTGAAAGGTTTTTCATTTTCTTTTTTTCCCTTTTTAATGAAAATGTCAGCAAGCTGGATGTTGACCTCCAACTTGTGATCAGCACACAAAATCAAGCTGATCACTGGAGGTAAAACTTCAACTCTTTTAGTTAAATTTGTAATTGTGTATAAGCATCCAGAGATAAGAACACAAGTAAAATAAGAGGCAAACTTACTATTATTTCTTGTTATCTACCTCTGCACCAAGGAACCACAGAATTAATTATGAAATAAAGATATAATTGTAAAAGTGGGTTGTTCATGAGTCAAGGAGAAAATGCAAAGGAGATAACTATAAATGATAAAAACATAAAAATTGTAGAAATTTAAAAGATATAGCTAGATAAGTTCCATTAACTAGATGAAAATAGAAATCAACAAAGCTAAGGCAAATCTTTTTTGGTATGGTATTTATATACTAAGTATTACCTTTTAACATTTCATAACCAAACACAAAATTTAGAACAACCAAGCCTTTAAATAAAATATTATTTCAGTGAGTTTTGAAGAACTTGAAAAAAAATCCTTTTTTTAAAAAAAAATCTGAATTCATGAAAAATCCTTCTGGATTAAATTCATTAATTTAAAAGCACTATTCTGTGGTTATTTTGACTATATTTTCCTCTCTTCTCACTTGATTCCAGATTACTTTACCAGACAGCAAAATAATGGCTTAGGCATTTCTAGGCCTCGTGTCTGTAGACCCCACAACCCTAAGCAAATTAAAGCTAATTCTCTCCCACACAAATTCTGTTCTTCATTCTGACTGGATCACTATGCTAATGAGGACTGTGATCATTCTGGATGATCCATCCTAAACCAAGATGGTTCTCACTGCTAGAAAAAGGATGGATTTAATCCCAACTGGAATGTTTTGTCCTTCACAACACTGAGGAATCAGTTGGATGTGGGGCTATGAGGTCAGAGTGGAGACATATTATGAAGTTATTTTTTGACCATTTCAAGAAGTGGGGAATTGGCAGTGATGTACACAGTGCAGGAGAGAGGGGGAAATCTGCCCAAGGAGCAGGTAATGGAAAGTAAATTGTTTCTAAAGAGTTTAAAAACAACAATAAAGCTAACTAAAATTGTCCTGCTTTTTCTTATAACCATGTTCTGACAATTGTGAACAATGTCAGTGACAAAATATCCATCCCTGGAAAATCTTCTTTCTTTGTCTATCTAAATTTTTTTCAACCTATGTGTAATATATGTGTGATAGAATATATGTATTAAAGTGTACAGCTTGATGAATTTTGACAAATAAATACAACTAAATAACCACTAACCCCTCATGATCATGTAGAGCATTTCCATCAACTCTGAAAGCTCTTGTACACCATTTCTAGCCATTTCTTGCTGAACCCTGAGAAACATACACTGTTATGAGTTCTACTGTCATAGATTAGTGTGGTCTACTATATTCAACTTCATATTAATGGAATTACATAAGGAGTACTCTTGTATTTGGCTTCTTCTATTGAATATACTATTGTTGAGTAACAGCATTTGTTCCATTCAATTGCTGCAAAACATCCCATTGCATGAACATAGCACAATGTGCTTTCTTATCTTCCCTAAAGGATATTTGATATTTCCCCCCAGTTTTTTCTATTGTGAATAAAGTTGCCATGCTACTTTTTGCATGATACTTTTTGTACATAGGTTTTCATTGTCCTTGAGAAAACAAAACAAAAAATCAGCATAATTGCTTGGCCATAAGATAGGTTTGTTTATTTATTTATTTACCTTTTTTAAACATCTTGAAGTATAATTTCTTTAAAATATTGTGCTAGTTTCTGTTGTATAACAAATTGAGTCAGCTATATGTACACATTCATCCCCACATCCCCTCCCTCTTGAACCTCCCTCTCACCCTCCCTATCCCACCCTTCCAGGTGGTCACAAAGCACCCAGATGATCTCCCTGTGCTATGCAGCTGCTTCCCACTAGCTATCTATTTTACATATGATAGTGTATATATGTCAATACTACCCTCTCACTTCGCTCCAACTTAACCTTCCACAACCCAGTGTCCTCAAGTCCATTCTCTATGTCTGCATCTTTATTCCTGTCCTGCCCCTAGGTTCATCAGAGCCATATATATATATATTTTATATTCCATGCCTATGTGTTAGCATACGGTATTAGTTTTTCTCTTTCTGACTTACTTCACTCTGTATGACAGACTCTAGGTAAATCCACCTCACTGCAAAACTCTCAATCTCATGTTTTTTATGGCTCAGTAATATTCCATTGTATATATGTGCCACATCTTCTTTATCCATTCATCTATTGATGGACACATAGTCATGTGCTGGCTATTGTAAATAGTGCTGAAATGAATATTGTGCTACACGACTCTTTTTGAATTATGGTTTTCTTAGGATATATGCCCAGTAGTGGGATTGCTGGGTCATATGGTGGTTCTATTTTTAGATTTTTAAGGAACTTTATACTGTTCTCCATAGTGGCTGTATCAATTTACATTCCCACCAACAGTGCAAGAGGGTTCCCTTTTCTCCACACCCTCTCCAGCATTTATTGTTTTTAGATTTTTTGTTGATGGCCATTCTGACTGGTGTGAGCTGATACCTCATTGTGGTTTTGATTTGCATTTTTCTAATAATTAATGGTTTTGAACATCCATTCCTGTGTCTCTTGGCCATCTGTATATTTTCTTTGGAGAAATGTCCATTTAGGTCTTCTGCCCATTTTTGGATTGGATTGTTTATTTTTATTGATATTGAGCTGCATGAGCTGCTTGTATATTTTGGAGATTAATGCTTAGTTGCTTTGCTTGTAAATATTTTCTCCCATTCTGAGGGTTGTCTTTTCATCTTGTTTATGTTTTTGTTTTGTTTTTTTTGTTTTGTTATTTTTTTTTTTGCTGTGCAAAAGCTTTTAAGTTTCATTAGGTCCCATTGTTTATTTTTGTTTTTATTTCCATTTCTCTAGGACGTGGGTCAAAAAGGATCTTGCTGTGGTTTATGTCATAGAGTGTTCTGCCTATGTTTTCCTTTAAGAGTTTGATAGTTTCTGGCCTTACATTTAGGTCTTTAATCCATTTTGAGCTTATTTTTGTGTATGGTGTTAGGGAGTGTTCTAATCTCATACTTTTACATGTACCTGTCCAGTTTTCCCAGCACCACTTATTGAAGAGGCTATCTTTTCTCCATTGTATATTTTTGCCTCCTTTATCAAAGATAAGGTGAGCATATGTGCGTGGGTTCATCTCAGGGCTTTCTATCCTGTTCCATTGATCTATATTTCTGTTTTAATGCCAGTATCATACTCTCTTAATTACTGTAGCTTTGTAGTATAGTCTGAAGCCAGGGAGCCTGATTTCTCCAGCTCCATTTTTCTTTCTCAAGATTACTTTGACTATTCGGGGTCTTTTGTGTTTCCATACAAACTATGAAAAATTTTTTCTAGTTTTGTGAAAAATGACATTGGTAATTTGGTAGGGATTACATTGAATCTGTAGATTGCTTTGGGTAGCATAATCATTTTCACAATATTGATTCTTCCAATCAAAGAACATGGTATATCTCTCCATCTGTTCATGACACCTTTGATTTCTTTCATCAGTGTCTTATAGTTTTCTGCATTCAGGAGTTTTTTTCTCCTTAGATAGGTTTATTCATATGTGCTTTGTTCTTTTGTTGCAATGGTAAATGGGAGTATTTCCTTAATTGCTCTTTGAGATTTTTCATTGTTAGTGTACAGGAATGTAAGAGATTTCTGTGCGTTAATTTTATATTCTGCTACTTTACCAAATTCATTGATTAGCTCTAGTAGTTTTCTGGTAGCTTGTTTAGGATTCTCTATGTATAGTATCATGTCACCTGAAAACAGTGACAGTTTTACTACTATTCTGATTTGAATTCCTTTTATTTCTTTTTCTTCTTTGATTGTTGTGGGTAAAACTTCCTAAACTATGTTGAATAATAGTGGTGAGAGTGGGCAACTGTATCTTGTTCCTGATCTTAGAGGAAATGTTTTCAGTTTTTCACCATCAAGAATGATGTTGGCTGTGGTTTTGTCATATACGGCCTTTATTATGTTGAGGTAAGTTCCCTCTATGCCCACTTTCAGGACAGTTTTTATCAAAAATGAGTGTTGAATTTTGTCAAAAGCTTTTTCTTCATCCATTGAGATTATCATATGATTTTATCCTTCAACTTGTTAATATGGTGTATCACATTGATTTGCATATATTGAAGAATCCCTGCATTCCTGGGATAAACCCCACTTGATCATGGTGTATGATCCCTTTAATGTGCTGTTGTATTCTGTTTGCTAGGACTTTGTTGAGGATTTTTCCATCTGTGTTCATCAGTGATATTGACCTGTAGTTTTCTTTTTCTGTGACTTCTTTGTTTGGTTTTTGCTTTGTCTGTTTTGCTGTCATTTATGCTAGGATTTGCACTTAGCAATTTGCTGGTATATGTTAGGAAACTTCCATTGCAAACCAATTAACTACAGATGTGAAAATAATTAGAGTTTACTAGAATGTAATTGTAATTAAAACACTGTTTTTAAGTTGGGCATATGTAAAGTCTATCTCCTTTTATCCTAACAAGAATATTGGTAAATGTGTATTGTTAGTTTTATTCATCAAATAATGTTTAGGGTTTATAAACATATGCCATAAATTATACAATAACAGGATTTAAATCTAGGGCTCTGAATATTAAAATATATGTCCTTCCCAATAGGTAGATTATGATCTAAGGTTTTCATTTAGATTATCTTCAAGATTATCTTCAAGTCTTTGAGAGCAGAGCATAAAAGGAACCAAAAAATATATAAACAAAAGTTTTCCAAATACATAATCCATAGCTTACCAGAAACCATTATAAATCAATGCAAAAAAACACATTAAACCCATTGTAAAGATGAATAGAATAGTTGTACATTCACTCAGTTGGGAGAAAATTCTACCTGGCATATATATATATATATATATATATATATATATATATATATATATATCTTGCACCTGCTTTTGTTCTGGACTATTTATTTATACATATTTGGATGGTAAACAGCTTGAGGTTTTGCCTGTTTTAACCCAAAATGAATAGATAATTAATAAACTCATAATTTCCTGTGTCATGGTCATTTCTTCAACATTAAAAATGTTTCATCATATGTTGCTTACACTTACAGTTTATTTATTTGCATACATGTATAATATTCTATTGTATGAATAAACCATAACTTATGCATTCTACTTTTGAAGAACAATTTAAAAATTCCTCTTTTTTGGGGAGAAAATAGACTCATTTCCTGGAAACTATAGTAAAAATATTTTCCTTCCAGACAAAGGCAAGGCATTCTTCCTTGTAGCACTGTATAAAAGCTTTGGGTTCCTCAGTTGTGATACAAAATCATTGTAATTTCATCACCCTTCTAGTCTTTTATCCATATTTCCCTGAATACACTTGGGGAACAAAACAACCAAAGTCAACATGAAGTTCATGCTCTTTGCTGTGCTATGAATAATAAAGTTATTTTTATTTGACTCCAGAGTCTGTGTCTTCTGTCAGCCTCTATGAAACCATGTCAAGAAAAGAAAGATCTGAGTCACTTGAGGGATATAGTTACCATTATGTAAAATGAGGAAAAGTGCAGATAGAACATTTATCTAAATATGAGAGAAAAACCTGTGTTGGGTATATAATTTGCGGGTTGTCAGCATATACATAACATGAGAGAATGTCATCATTAGGAGAGGGTATACATAGTGAAGATCAAGGACTGATCCTCAGTGTTTTTCAGTAACAATCACTGGGGCAAAGAGAGAGAACAATTAGATAATATCTACAAGGAGTGATAAGTGTAGCACAAGGAAAACCACCAGAGTGGAGTGTCCCAGAAGACAAACTAAAATTTTTATCTAGGAGCAGAAAGTGCTGCTTTTCACCAAATTTTACTGAGTAGTTAAGTAAGATAAGAACTAAGTATAATGTGTAAAATATGTTCCAAAATATAAATATTTTATATAGTAGCATGCAGCTCAGATGACCATGACAGGTGCCATTTTGGTGGAGTGCTGAAAGAGAATACCTGATTTCAGAGAAGATAGTAGGAGAACGATAGAGAAGAGCAAGAATGGAAAGAAATTCTGAGGAGCTGTTAAAAGTATTTGGAGAACAGCTGTCAGGATAATGGGTTCAAGAGTATTTATCTCATAAGACGGAAAAATATCAGTATGCATTTATACTGTAGAAAGTGTTGCAGTAGAGAGTAAAAAACAAAATCTAATGATGCAAATGACATTATAAAAAATGGTGGAGTAAGGACCTCCAAAAAATTTCACTTATAGAAGTAGCATATACACTTACAAAAATTTTGTAAGATTTTCAGAAAACTGGAAATTAACCAAAAATTTGAAATGAAGTCAAGTGAAGACTACAATGGAGAAATAGAGGAAGAAAAACATGTAAGACATAAAGAAAACAAGTAGCAAAATGGCAAAAAAGATCTTATGTTGTAATTGTATTAAATGTAATTTGATTAAATATGCCAATTAAATGCAGAGATGGGCCAAAAGGATGAGGAAACATCATCCATTTACATGCTGTCTACAGGATACACACCTGAGATTTGAAGGAAAAAGTAGTTTGAAAGTAAAAAGATGGGTAAAAATCTATCATGCAAACAGTAACCAAAAAAAAAACTGCAGTGGGTAGATGAATAGGAGAACCCCTAAACTTTAAGATAACTGTTGTTGCTAGAGACAAGTGACATCTTATAATTATTATAAAAAGCATCAATCCATCCATAAAACATAACAGTTATAAACATATGTATACCTAACAACAGAGCCCCAAAATATATGAGACAAAAGATGACAGAATTAAAGGGAAAAGTAGACAATTCAATAATATAAGTTGTTGACTTCAATACCACACTTTCAATAATTGAATAACTAGCAAAAGAAAGAACAACAAAGAAATGAGCCATGAACAACACTATAAGCAACTGGACCTCACTGAAGTCAATAGAACATTTCAGCTAACAACTGTAGAATACATATTGTTTTTCAAGTGTACATAGAACATTTTCTAGGATAGAGTGTATATTAGACCAAAAAAACTCAGAAAACATAAGAAAGATTGGAATTATAGAAAGTATATTCTCTAGCCTAAATAGAATGAAACTGGAAATCAATAATGGAAGGAAATTGGGAAAATTCACATATAACTAGAGATTCTAAAAATAATCCTAAATAACCAATGAGTCAAAGAAGAAGCCAAGTTAGAAAAGGAAGTTAGAAAATACTTTGAAATGAGTGGAGGAATGAAGATAAAAGCATAACATACTAAAATTTATGGAGAGCATTATGGAATACAGTATAAAATCAATGCTTAGAGGGAAAATTATAGCTGTGAACATCTATGTAGAGAGAGAGAGAGAGAGAGAGAGAAAGAGAGAGATCTCAAAAGAACAACCTCATCTTTCACCTTAATACATTGGATAAAGAACAAACTAAACCTAAAACAAGAAGGAAAAACATAATAGTTTAGTGCAGAAATAAATGAAACATAAAATAAAGAAAATCAACCGGTTCTTTGAAAAGATCAAATCAATAAAGTAATGGTTTAATCATCCAAGTAAAGTAATATTAACTAAAATGACTTTTTCTTACCCAATTGATTCCCTATTTCCTAGAATTACCTGATATGTATATTGCATTAAATATGCTACCTTTCTAAGTTAAAAGTCTTTAATATAGCTAAATGCCTTAGTCGTAGATTGCAAGAATGGCCCTAATTCCTCATTCTTTCTTTCCTCTCACCATTCACCATATAACTTTGTAGTTAATCTGATCTTATATTCAGTCTTGTCACTTTTTTATCAACGAGATGTTAGCAAATAGGACCTAAACAGAAGACTAATAGACATACATCTGACTGGGCTTGCTCTCACTCTTTCTTATCAAGAATTTTTGTGACAATCTCCCTAGGTAGTCTGATGGAGAATAAAAACATGTAAATAGACATGTTCAGAATGTTCCAGCTAAAGTCATTTCAGATTAGACCAGAAATAGCGTACTAATAGCATTTGAATGAGCTTAACCAAGAGCAGCAGAGCTGTTTTGACAACTCTCCCAGATATGAGAGCAACAGATTCTATTGTGGCTTGATGCTGGGGTTTGTAACTCCATTATTGTGATTAAAAAATAGAAAAAATGTCATTACAGTATCACAGATACTAAGGTTGCAGATAAAATTAAGGTTGCTAATCATCTAGGTTGGATCATATAATCGTTTAACTTGGATTCCACATGGGCACAGTGTAATTGCAAGAGTCCTTACAAATGAAAGAGGGATGCAAGAGAGGTGTTGTCAGTATCAGAGTGATGTAATGTGAGAAAGACTTTACCTGCTATTGCTGATTTTAAAGATGAAGGAGACCCACAAGACAGGGAATGCAGGTGGCCTTTAGAAGTTAAAGCAAGAACGTGGATTGTTCTCTAAAGCTTCCAGAAGGAAACACAGTCCTGTCAATACCTTGATTTTAGCCCAGTGAAAGCCATTTTGGACTTCTGACAACCAGAATTATAAAATAATAAATTTGTCTTGTTTTAAGCCACTAAGTTTGTGGTAATTTCTGCAGCAGTAACAAGAAACTAATACATAAATGAATATTGTGTAGGATATATGTGTGTACGATCAAATAATGTATAATAATAACATATTATACATGTGAGTTATTATAATAATTCACATTGTAGGACAGTTATTCCCATTTAATTAATGAATAGAATGAAGTGTGGAAATTGAAAATAATATGGCTTCACATTAAACCAAGATCTGTTTGAATTCAAATCCTGAGATTTCAACCGATACATTAAACAGCTCATATTATAACATCTACCCAAATGTTAGCTATTTTCTCCAATACAATACCAAATTATTTAATATTTTATATTTCAAAATGTTAAATTATGTTGTTGAAATTCGCTTTCTTCATGAAAGAAATAATTTCTAATTTTAGAGATGTAGCTTTTAGGAAACTAATACATGAAATTATATTAACTTCAGATGACTAGAACTACTAACAATAATTATTATAAAGGCACATATCATATTTTTCAGAGAAAAAAATAATATGAACAACTCTAATTATGTTGTCAGATGTATAAAGGACTTGAACAAATTCCAGGTGATTAATAAACTATGATTTTTAAAGAACATTACCTATTTCCACTTATTAACATATCTGCAAAATATTTTTTTCTGAATATTCCATTTGTTTGACAATAGATTACTCAGGGTTGAATCCAAAATAAAAGTCTAACAAATGAGACGATGAGGAGGGGTTTAAACATTGGCTCCTAAGTTGGAAAAAGAAAGTGAATGCTATAACAAGTGTTTTCAAATATGACTGGTCTCTGGGGATTGGACTATCTCAATCATTTGGTAATAGCTATTACTTAATGTTTTATTGACTTGATTAATTTTTTGTCATCATTCTATATTGATAAGAAAACTACTTATGTTTTCTGTGAGGAATATGAGTTTGAAAATCAAGATATTGGAGGGTAACTGTTCTTGGCAAAGTCAATGCTTTGAAGAAAAATACACAAATTTAATAATATTAAAAGTTAATTTATAAACCACTGGATTAAGACAGTTTCTTGTCCATCTAAGATGTTGTTGAAACCCCTTCAAAGATAATCAGGAATATTGTAGATTATACACCATGACAAATTTTAGCTTCTTTATCATCTTTGACCTCTTTGAATGTTAAAAACTTTGCAGGATACTTTAAAGTAACAAAACATTCACAAATAGAGTATAACAGTGCAGCATGATATTAAAAACAACCTGTACATGTAATAATCATTATGAGAGTAACATGACTTTTCATAAACTTTTTAAAGCATTTGTGGTTAGTTTAAATGCACTTCAGCTTTGTGCAGCTATGCCCTAGAATTTTTTACTGCTCTGCCTGTAATTTCTGATATATTGTCAGACAAAATTTTCTATGTCCTATGTAACGTACATTATTTCGTTGATCCTAGACATGAGTTTTATAGTTTTATTACACTGTTTATCACTTTATACAATCTGGTTAGTGCAGCGTTATCCCCGATGTACCTATGTCAGAATGTATTCTTAGTTGTAGCCAAAACAAACAGAAAACATTGGTCAAAATTTGTTAGTCCACTAACTGCTGGACTGTTCATAGTACACCAAAGTGCTGACACAGGTATATAAACTCATTTGTACCATTCAGGTTAAGAAGCAGAAAACTTGGTATATTCCATAAGTAAGAAAAAGGGAATGTGTGAATGTAAATACTCACACACACAATCTCTCACACATTTGTGTCTGAGTTTCTTAATCTATAAAATATTAAATTTCTTGTAAGGGTATACTAAATGCTGAAAGGGAGATATACTAGAATAATTGATTAATATATTACAATAAATTCTCAATAAATGAAAAAATCATTATTATTATTGCTGTTATTATTGTTATTTATATGAAAAACAATTGAAAAACTTATCCTAGTTTGCATTTCCTGAGTAGTCCTTCATAGTATTTGAGAACCTGAATTTCTTTTTTTGGAACTACATTTTTCCCTCTATATTTTTTCTACTCAAATAAGAGAAAAGAAGACTCTCACCAAAAAAATGTCATGAAGAACCTAGGGGTAAGACAGGAATAAAGACACAGACCTACTAGAGAATGGGCTTGAGGATATGGGGAATGGGAAGCGTAAGCTGTGACAAAGCGAGAGAGAGGCATGGACATATATACACTACCAAACATAAGGTAGATAGCTAGTGGGAAGCAGCCGCATAGCACAGGGAGATCAGCTCGGTGCTTTGTGACCGCCTGGAGGGGTGGGATAGGGAGGATGGGAGGGAGGTAGACTCTATTGGGAAGAGACATGGGAACATATGTTTATGTATAACTGATTCACTTTGTTATGAAGCAGAAACTAACACACCATTGTAAAGCAATTATACTCCAATAAAGATGTAAAAAAAAAAGTGATTAAAAAAAAAGACATTCACATTAAAAGTAAGATTTTATATCATCAATATTGAAACAATTGTTGCTCATGTAAAAGAAATGAATGATTATATGGAACAGTATAGTAGATAAAATTGGGTAAGTGGAAGTAAATAAAACATGGGTTCTATGTGGAGACAGATCTGAATTCAAAATATGGTGTTGCCAGATACAAAATCATTACTTTGTGCTTTGTGCCCATAACTTATATTTCATGACCCTAACTACCCTCTTTTGTAAGGTAAAAAACAAAAACAAAAACAAACAAACAAAAAAATACTCTCCATGGAATTATCATAAGTATTTAATGAAAAAAATAAACATGAATTTTGTTTTACATATAAAAGTTGTAACTTATTTAAGGGCCAGTACATATTAGCTGTTATAATTGTTAAAATTTTTACTCTTTTATCTATGGCCACTACTTTAAAAGTTTGACCTATTATGTTCTGGACATGTGGTAAATATTAAATTTCTTCTCTTATTACAAAAATTTTACATTCTTATTCTATTTAAAATCTGGCCATTTTGTCAATTTGACAAAACTGGAAAGATCAGAGACAGGAAATTTCAAACCAGCTAATGATGTACCATATAAAAAGGAAAAGTCTATTTTAATACTTGATAAAATCTCACAAAATTACTGTATTTAGAAATTCATAGGTTGGAGACTACTGTATACTGTGGAACAGTTAGTCAAATTAACAGTTAGCATTAAATTTAATTAAAAAGACAAATCAAATTTTTCTAATTTGATTAGGAAAATATCTGGTGCTGGAGTTAATGGAAATTAGACCATTGTGGTCTCTGTGACTTTTCAAACTAACATTGATGATGCACTAAGTAAATGGTGGTTCTTTGTGAGGATATTCTTGTAAGATAAAGATTTATTGAATAAAGTAATGATGGGGCCTCTAAAAGAGCATAAACACAAAGTCCAAAGTTTTAGCAATGATTGATCCGTTATATCAGGTTTCCCTCTACCACTTGAATTCATTTGTAATCTCACTTTAATTCATATTTTCAACTTTGCTCAAGGAGACATTGCATTAACACAGTAAAAGTATAAGGCTACATAATCAATAACTTGAGTTATGGATAGATTCCCTATAGATAAAAAACATACAGACAAATATGAAAATGCATTAGCATAAATCAGCAGCAAATTGGAGAATAAAAATTAATGAGAGGGCTTCCCTGGTGGAACAGTTGTTGAGAGTCCGCCTGCTGATACAGGGGACGTGGGTTCATGCCCTGGTCCGGGAAGATCCCACATGACATGGAGCAGCTGGGCCCATGAGCCATGACCACTGAACCTGTGTGTCCAGAGCCTGTGCTCCGCAATGGGAAAGGCCACAACAGTGAGAGGCCCGTGTAACACACACACACACACACACACACACAAAAGTAATGAGAAGGGCCAGGTGGAGCTATTTTCCATAACCAAAGGAAAAATATACATTAAAAAATATTTATTTATTTTTGGCTATGCCAAAACGGGATCTTCGTTGCAGCATGTAGGATCCAGTTCCCTGACCAGGGATTGAACCCAGGTCCCTGCACTGGGAGCACAGAGTCCCAGCCACTGGACCACCAGGAAAGTCCCAAAATACATTTTTTTAATGACAGTAAAATGAACAAATATGAAGAAAAATGATGAGATCCTACACTTGTGTAATTTGTATTCTGTCAGGTGTAAAGTGAGGAAATAATTCATTCACCCATCTGTTGTTCATTAATACATCCATTCATCAGTTCATTTATCATCTAAAAGTATTTATATATTCCAGAAACCTCTCTCAGAGTTGGAGATAGCATGATAAACTTGAGAAGAAAAAAAATGATGAACGTAGTCTTAAGGAGCTCATCTTGTGTATGCAATGGCAGGAATAATTACACAAAAAATTGAAATAAACACATAGCAGGAGCATTATAGGAGAAGTTCTGTGAAATTAAGAAAGGCAAGGTTATAAAGAGTATTGGGAGTGTGAATATTTGTGTAAATGAATGTTGATCTTCTAGTTTTGTTAAAGTATCTGTGTTATCTGAAAGTGACACTGGAGCAGAAACTGATAGAAACTGGGCATGTGACTATCAAATAGAGGAGTGTTACAGACAAAAGCAAAAGTAAATGTAAGACCTTTAGGCAAGAATGTGTTTGAAGTGTCTGAGAAAAAACCAAAATGCCTGAAAAAAGTGAATAGGTAAGGAGTGTGTTAGGAGAGGTAACCAAACAATAATTAGCATAAACAAGGAAATATGGACATTTTTTTAAATTAAATGTTCTCTATCTGAACAAAAATTTTAGTAAAGAGATCAAATGAGTTGACAATGATAGGTAATATCGATGAAGAAAAATTTGTAATTAGATACTGGTGCTTTAAAAAAAAGAGAAAGAAGAAACCCTACAATCAAAATGAAGAAATGGTGAGGTTGACATTAGATTGTTCAACACAATGCCAGAAGATAAGAGCTGATTATCAGCATTATGTGAAGAAAATATTTGCATGCCCTCTATGACAGGTTATGACCTGTTCAGGGAAGACGAGAAAAGGGCATTCACTGACACACAAGGAGTCAGAAAGTATGCTATTTCTATAATCCTTTTAGGAAAAAATTAGAGACTACAGGATATGAATTGACAGTAATGGGAAAAATATTTGTAAAATAAACATAGAATATCAATGAATTTGGTATCATTTACAAAAAGTCTAAATAAGTGGTGCTAACATAAGTATGAAGCAATAAGATGTTGAAAACTCTTAAAATATAAGCTACTATAAAAATCTCAATAAAATTTGAGAAAAAATACAATTTTGACAAAATTTTACATGTGATAAAGAGTTGAATAAGAGTAGAAGCATATGGAATGCTATTTGTTTGTAACAACAATAATAACTAACATAAATTTTATAGTTTATGCCAGGATCTGCTTAAAGAATATTTTATTTAGGTACAAACTTAAACTACCCAACACTAACACAGTGTTGCCTAGAACTGATTTCTAAGGAAGTGAGATGATTTTTAAAGAGAAGAAAAAATACCCTCAATTTCAGACCAGTCCATACATTCTCATCCGTAGCACTAATTTTGCATATACAAAAGTGATTCTGAGACATAGTTTGAAAGAAATTTGAATGTGGATAAAAGAGAGATGGATAGATGGGAAAGAATGGGAAAAAAAACTCTAGAAGGTCAAGCTCTACAGGGAGTAGTGTGCTCAGTAATCAGTATCAGGATGTTCAAACAACACATCCAATGATAGAAATGACAAATATGCAATTTCAACTTTGTGATAGCGAGTGAAAGGATGCAACTTTTCATGTCATGATCACACAACTTTAAAGTTTATACATGACATTTGAATTCCTGATTTTTCTAAGGTGGGGTCAGTGTTGAGAAATGGATCTTTACATTAAAGATCATTATTATCATAGTAAGTTTTTTCATGACAGGTTAAGAAAAAAATTATACATGCTAGTAGTTGCAATATAGCATGATACTCCCAGAGAGACTGAATATACAGAGAAAACCATCATATCCATATCCATATGTTTTAGGTTGTTAAAGGAATCCTGTGGTTTACAATATCTGATTCTCTTTCTCTTGTGGATATATAGAAAAGTACATTTCTCCATCCCCTTGCAGCTGGGTGGGGCTGCATGACAAATTCTTGCTAATTGGTTGTGAATGTAAACAACTTCCAAGCCAAGGATCTGATTTCCTATTTGAGACTTTCCTTCTCTCCTGGAATAATCATGTAAGATGCCTCTTAGTAAAAGGGTAGAAACACAAGCAGATGTCTTTGAACTGCCTGAAAATTGTTTGGAGTCACAGTTGACTTTGCATAGTAACAAAACATAGAAGCAAAACTTTGTTATAATATGAAATTACTGTATAGTTTTGTTGTTACTGTTGTTTGCTTTTAAGCCTCAACATAACCTTAGCTATCCAGAATAATACACAATGGGAACCAGCAGTCTGATTGTGTGCTTCTTTAAAGTTCTTTCATTATAGAAATTATCTCAAAAAAAGACCAAGATATTTTCACCTCCAAGACACAATTTTAAAGTTAAAAAATGTTTATATTATCACTCTTGAATTATCTTGTTCCTTACTTATGTATATATTTTTTCAATCGCAGTATTTCTTAGCTTTAATTTTCTGGACTCACTTCTCTATCCTCTGTCTGTGTTACTGTCTATGTAGATCTGAAAGGAGAGTTATTTATCATAACATCGCCTATTTGAATTTGTTGATTTTAATATTTACCTGATTATCTTTTTTTCATTGCCTTATTCCATTTCGTCACAAATTTACCAAAAGCAGCAAAACTGATTCTATAATAAAATAAAATAATTTCTAAGTAAAATTAAATTCCTATAAACTTTGAAGAGATTATTAGCATTTTTTTGGAACCAAAACAGAAAATATATGAAAAATTTCTGGAGAAATTTTACATGTTTTGTTTATGCAGAGACAAACAGATGCAAAAAAATACACAAAATATTAAATTATCTCTTAAAGTTTGACTATCATGCATGGCTATTTACATCCAAAGAGTGAATTTGAAAAAAAACACATTTCTTAGTAATGCAAAGTGCATCATGAATTATTTACAATAAATCACATTTTATAATCTTCTCAAACTTTCATAAATAGTATCCATCTATTCTCTTTAATACTCTCTCCAACATATTAAAAGGCAGGAATTTTTCAAGATTCTAAAATATGTTTAACAGTATATATAGTATTTTTTATATTTATTCTGTCTTCTAAAAAATTATTTCAATATTAAACTATCTCCTCAGTATTCAGAAAATAGGCTTTTTGATAACTATTTATTATTATTTTTATTAGAAATGTTTAGAAAATTTGATATTTGTAAATATTATTTTCAAAATACTAAATTTTGTTATTTTGTGATCAATGTATCTCAGATTGAATATGTATATATATATATATATATATATATACAATGTATGCGTATATATACACATATATATGTATTGTTTAAATTCTTGCCACAATTGGGAACCTTGTATTTTTATGGATTTTAATCATTATTTTATTTAATAAATTTATTATATTAAATGATAATAAACTGTAGCATAAGGCACAAGAAGTATTCTTTTATAAAAGCTACTAATTTTATGAAAACTCTTATTTTGTTCCATGATATCCAAGTTCAACTTAAAGTACAGTTCTTAAAATCCCTGTATTATCTGCAATTTTCTCCTCAAAGACAATTGAGGAGTAAAACTGCATTCTTCAGCAATTGATACTCTTTTCCCAGGACTGAGTAAAGATGAATGATTTGGGCTTCCCTGGTGGCGCAGTGGTTGAGAGTCCGCCTGCCGATGCAGGGGACACGGGTTCGTGCCACGGTCCGGGAAGATCCCACATGCCGCGGGGTGGCTGGGCCCGTGAGCCATGACCGCAGAGCCTGCGCGTCCAGAGCCTGTGCTCCACAACGGGAGAGGCCACAACAGTGAGAGGCCTGCATACCGCAAAAAAAAAAAAAAGAAAAAGAAAAAGATGAATGATTTATTTCTTGTCTGATTTTCACCTACCAGCTCATCATTTACTGTTACCCTAACATAGACTGTACTTTAGCTTCTCTTTCTGTCTCTCTTACATATTCAAATTTTCCCTGTTCTAGTGTAATGTTTTCACAAACACACAAATATGTTATAGTAAAACCCTACAGAGGGTTTGTATTTTATTTGTTGTTTTCTGTGGGTTTTTTTTTTTTTTTTGGTTAAAGACCTCATTCCCTTGTAGCTAGTACATTAAAGATGTTTTGCCTAAAGCACCACATCAGTTTACATTTACTCTTCAACTGATTCAGGCTCAAATTAGCTCCTATAATTTGACCCACAATGTTAATATCACTGCTTCCATTTGCCAAATAACTTTCTTGACACCATATTATTTTTGTTTGCTTATTTCCCTCTAGCTGCTGTTTCTCCTTCTAATTTCTAATTTAAAAAGATTCTTTTGCCCTGGTTCCTTTGAAATGATTACTGAACTCTAGGAATTTTCTAAGACTTCTTTTATCATTATAAGCTTTGGAATTTTGTTAATGTGTTAATTATCATTTGAAATTCAATGCAGATATCTCCTCTGAGCTGACACATACAGTACCATGTGAAATCTGAACTTTTCCAACTTTGTGTCTCAAATGCAACATTTTTGAAATTTTATTGTGCCCTTCTTTACTATTTGCCTAACTTCTTTCACTTAGTATACATACTGTTCAAGGCAAACCCTTCAAGTTGTTTTTAACATTGCTTTGTTATGTCCTCTGTAGCTTAGTCCATAAGCAAATTGTGTTGATTTTATTTGTAAATATATCTTAACCCTAGTCATATCTTTACTATACCACCAATGTCATTACCTCAGTCTATTTCACTATTTCTTCATAGAGTGGAGATTAATGCAACAACTTTCTAATTTTTCTCCTCACTTTGATCTGTCTTTTCTGTTTTCTTCACACAGCAACCAGGAGTTTTTCTCCAATGTGTTAAACTCTGTATGCCACTTACTGATTGCATTTTTTCAAGGGTTATTGTTGCACATGGGACAAAATCCTGTTTTCTTCAAGTGAACTACAAAGCACTAAATGAGCTGAATCCTGCCTAACTCATCAATTTCACATTGTCTCTCTCCCTTATTTTAATAATCTCCATACACAGTAGTTTTAAAGAATTTATACTCTTTCCAGATGCTTTTACCTTCTGCCTGAAGTGCTGTTATGACTGATTTATTCTCCTTATCTTATCCTGCTTACATATCACCTCTTTAGGAAAATTTATCCTACTCTACTCATACAAAAATATCCTTTCCTTTACAGAGTCTCACACACCCTATTCTTATTATTACTACATGTATGTGTAATTGTTTCTTTTTCTCATTTAATGTCCTAATCAGGAAAGCAGGGCTCATTCATTCATCTGTACCTACTGTATTGTGTGTTGCTGAAGTGCAATTTATATTTTTTGAATAAATGAATGATTAAACATTCTTTCCTCTTCTGTAGGTCACATCATCATTTTGTAGTATTTATTCACCATATATTTTTTTGTTTTTGCCTGAACTCCATAATTCATTTTCAAATAATTTTTTACTTGGCTTTGGTATCTGATTCATAGCTAAATCTACATATGCTTTCTCTATCATAGTGCATCTCACTCCTTTACTTTTACTCAGTTTGCTTTACCTTCATGTCTTAGTTTATATTAGCCTTCTGATGTCACTTTCTTTTCTTTGTATTTATACCCTATTATGACCTAATTCAACATTGCTATATCTTCAAAATTTTCTTTGCACCAATTTTGAGCATTCATTAATTCTTATCACATAATCAGCCTACTCCTATTCCCAAGATTAGCTAAACAAGTTGAATTAAGTCCTAGCAGTATCCTGGCTGTAATTTCAGTGAGTTCATGCTGTCTAACCTCAATATGCTCACAATAGTGGTTTGTGACCAAAGCTAACTCAGGTAACCTCATTAACATCTTTGTAATTTCAAATATTTCATTATTATTTTCAATTTAAAAAGCTATCTGACTGGGAAAAGATGGCAAAACTTCTCACAAACCTTTAATATGAATAGTTATTTAGTCATAATAAAAATTAAAATGCCAACAGTGAATGCTAGATTACTAACTAGATTCCAAGAATAACTTATAATGGCTATTTTGCATTGTCTCACAGTAATTTAACAAAGTCAAAAACTAAGGCAAAGCACAGAAGAATGCTGTGTAATCTAGTCATGGATGCCATCCTGGGAGCCATTCCACAGCATCTTGTGCCCTGAGTGGACTCACTGTGCCCAATGGAAGCATTAACATTCCTCAGAATAGGATGTGGAGAAGGGAAATTCTGAAAGGATCCAGCCAGACTTGCTCAACCCCCCTAACAACACTCTAAAAGTCTGCAGTTTACCTGATGCTATCACTACGTGGGGGATTGTTTCATGCCACCTGTTCTCAAAAAGAAATACTAGCTGAATCTGCCATCCTACTCTGACACTGTGTTTCTATCATCTGCAGTGAGGGAGGATAGATAGGCAGTTCTCGCAAAAAAGACTTTGTGCCTCCCTCTCCCAGAACTGTGGAGTCCTGAGAACTCTTCTGGCAATAAAGGTTGATGGATGGTAAGAACCAGAGAGAATAAAAAGCTTGAAACTAAGAAAAATAAACACCATTTAAATGATAAATCTATATGCAGATGTGTGTGTTTTTGTGTGTGTAAATGAAATCCTACCACAAAATTTTCATTGATTGCAGCACAGGGATAAAAGAAGACCATTCATGGAAAAATTATGATGTATGTTATAAAACAAGGATTATGGATAGTCAATTTATGTAATTCAGAACACAAAATAATAAGAAAGAAAAGAATAAAAATTGTGATGGAGGATCATCATAATATTCTTTAGCAGCCTGGGAGATATGATTTTTTTAGGTGGGAAAGAATGCATAGGTCATATCCTTTTTGAATGCAGTGAAAAATCTGAATTTTCCAGCAGTAAATAGTCCTTATATTCCTGAATTAGTTTCAAATTTTTCATGAAGGGTTTTCTCTTTAATACACTCAGATTAGCTGACTATTATTTTATTTGGAATTCATCTACAAAGAAATGTGATTGTAATATTCCTTCTCTTTCAGTTTTTATGTGTTTTGGAAATACAGATAATAATAGCCTTATGTAAACTATTTTGGAGTATTCCTCCATAGTATATTTCCCAAACAATTTTCAATAAGATTAGAATATGTGCTTAAATATATAATGCGTGGCAGAATTCACCTGTAAAGCAATTTGAACTTGGCATTTCTTTAAGAAGCATATTACCAGTTATTTAAATTAATATTTCAATAAACTCAGTTATTTTAATAATTTAATATTAAATAATTTAATTTAATAATATAAATTAAATACTTTAATATTTAAATAGCCTCAGTTCTGGCAGGGTGCTGCCAAAATAAAAAAATGATCTCAGTTCTTTTTTGTCTTATTCTTATTATACATGAATTTTTGTGTTGTTCTTTAACTTTTTAAATTGTAAATAATTAATATTTAGGCTTTCTTTCTAAAGTAAACATTTAAGACAATAAACTTACCTCAAAATATTGATTTGGCTTCATCCTACAAGTTTTATATGCAATGTTTTTATCTTCTTTGGTTTTAAATATTTGAAAAAATTCTATTATGATTTATATTTGATTCATAGACATATAACATTGTATTACTTAATTTCCAAATAAATGGGGATTAAAAAAAATGTTTTCTCTTTTTAACTTCAGTTGGATTGCATTTTCATCAAACCATGTATGGTATGTTCAATATAATAATTATTTTTTAATTTACTAATAATTGTACTAAGGCCTACTACTGTGATCAAATTTTATAGTGTCCAATGTATGCTTGAGAAATATGTATATTCTCTAGTAGTTGAATACAAAACTCTGTATAGATCTACTTATTGGATTTTACTAACCATATTGCTCAATACTTTTTTATAATTAGAGTTTTTGTTGGTTTCATCTTTGATAATCAAGAGAATTATGTTAAGAACTCTCATTATGATGCTATATTTTTCCACTTCTCCCTACTTAATTAATTTTGTCTACCTATCTTGAGTATGTATTACTGTGTTTCTTTATATTTAGAATTATATTTTGGTAAAATTTAATTTTTTTTTAATATTTTGTAGACTCCTCTTTTCTCCCTAATGGTTTCTTGAAAACATTCTCTCATTTAAAATTTTACACTCAAATGTTGGTAATATTATGACAAAATTTGTAGTCAGGATTGAAACCTACTGACCTTTGAGTAGTTAACTATTAATAGTTAATTGTAGGATGGTTTCTGCTTCTAGAAAGAAGGAGTAGATATACTTTTCTCTATTACTGCCAACATTTTCAACTATAAACTGTTGATATTATATGTAAAACAAACATAAGAAGACTCTTAAAGGTGGTGAGAAAAGTCTGGCTGGGGATATCAGGACATAAGGAATGACACAGTATAGAGTTCAGTGGTCTTATTTTTGCCTCATATACTCCAGACTTGGAGCTAGAGAAGCTGGCATTTAGGAATATTAATAGCCACAAGAAAAGAAGATTCAACAAAATTCCACTCTCTCTAAGGAACCGGTAAAGAGGCAATTTAGAAAAATATAAGTTTCCTATAGCTGATGTAACAAATTCCTACAGACGTGACTTAAAACATGTACATTTATTAGCTACAATTCTGGAATTCAGAAGATGAAAAGAATCTTGCTGGGTTAAAATCAAGATGTTGTCAGGACGGAATTCCTTCTGGAATCTCTGTGGGAGAATATGTTTCTATGCCTTCTCCAGTGTCTAGAGGTTCTTGCATTTCTTCATTCATGGAATCTTCATCCATCTTTAATTTCAGAAATATAGCATCTATCAATCATTGGTACTGACACTTTTGCCTCCTTCTTATATTTACAAGTATCCTTGTGATTATACTGGGCCCATTTAGTATAATCTCTGCATCTCATTGTCTATTAGCAAACTTAGTATTATCTGCAATCTTAATCAATCTTAATCACCCCTTGCCATGTAATAGAACATATTTAGATGTTCCAGGTTTTAGGACATGGGCTTCCTGGAGGAGTGGGCATTATTCTTTTTACCACACTGGACTTCTACCTCTTCTTGGAACTAATGAAACAACATCCTTCCCCTGCTGAAGTTGTGTCAAAGAAAGTCAACTAAAATAGAACGTTTAAATAAAATCCAGAAATTAATAACGTAACCTGAAAATGTACAGGTCTCAATTGAAAATCATTAATTATACAAAAAACCATGAAGATATCCAAAAGAATAAAAAAAAAACAGTCTGTATATGCCAAAATGAAGATAAGTGAGTTGTTAGAATTATCTGAAAAATATTTTAATCATCTATGATAAAAATGATTTAATAGGCAATTAAAAACACTTGAAACAAATGAGTAAATAGAAAGTGTTAAAAATTTTTATCCCTAACTGTAGGTTGAAATTTCATTTTATTCATTATTTCCTTTGCTTCACGGAAGCTGTCAGTTTGATGCAATCTCACTTGTTCATTTTGCTTTTCTTGCCTGTGCCTTTGGTGTTATATCCAATAAATCATTGCTAAGGCCAATGTCAAGAAATTTTTACTGTGTTTTCTTCTAGGACTTCTATGGTTTTAGGTCTTACATATAAGTCTCTATTTCATTCTGAGTTTACTTTTATGGATAGTAAAAAATAAGGGTCCAATTTCATTATTTTGCACATGGATAATCTGTTTTCCTAATATTATATTAGGAAAGATAGCAAACTATCTTTTCCCCTTTGTGTATCTTGGCTTCCTTGTCAAAGATCAGTTGACAGCATATCAGTGGGTTTATTCTTGGGCTTTCTATTTTGTTCCATTGGACTATATGTCTGTTTTTATGGCAGTATCATACTGTTATGATTACTGTAGCTTTATAATATATTTTGCAACAAAGAAATGCAATTTTCCAGCTTTATTTTTGCACAAAATTGCTTTGCCTATTTGGGGCTTTTGTGGCTCCATGGAAATTTCTTTCTTAAAGAATTTTTTATAGCAGTTTTAGGTTCACAGAAATATTGGGGGGATTTCCCATTTATCCCCTTTCACCACACAAACATATTCTCCACCATTATCAACATTACTCACCAGAGTAGTACATTTGTTAGTATTGATGAAACTATATTGACACATTATAATCAGGCAAAGTCCTTTAGGTAGAATCGATGTTTGAACAATGTTAATTCTTTCAACTCTGAACATGGAGTGTTTTCCCATTTATTTTTGCCTGCTTTAATTTCTTTCATCAATTTTTTAATAATTTCAATAATACAAATCTTTCAACTCCTTGGATAGCTTTATTCCTAAGTGTTTTATTCTTTTTGGTTCTATTGTAAATGGGATTATTTTTTGTTAGTGTACAGAAACACAACTGACATTTTTTAATTCTCAAATGTATTTATGCATTATAAATCTCCTTTGACAATTACTTCTGACATCTGCATTTAATTCTATAGGCAAATTTACAATAATTTTTTTGAGCAGTTGTTTTCAAATTTTATTCCATTGAGTCCTCAGGTTTGAAAAGGTAGCCCAGAGGTTGCCAGTGGGTGGATCTCTTGGTTCTTTATACCTCTTTAACTAGAAAATGACAATTGTAGCTCTTTTATATTTTGGGTTTTCAAGAACGAGTTCCTCTAGATAAAGAATTTTATGACTAAAAAGCATTTGCTAAGCACTGATTTGGACATAACCCTATTTTAACTGGTTTCAGACCTAAGGACAATCCTTTTCTAGTTCTCCATTCTTAGGCTTTTCTTTCAATAATTGTTTTCAAAGAGGGCACATATTTCTGAGTCCATGTATATCTGAGTTGTCTTTTTGATATTTCACAAGTTAAAGGTGACTAGGCTGGTTATGATAACAGTAAATTGAAAACTTTTGTTCTCAAAACTCTGTATGATACTGCATTTTTTTCCAAATTTAAGGTTCCAGAGTAAAAGCCACAACTGGCCAGCTCTTGTTTGTTTTTTTGTTAGCTTAGGTAATCTGTTTCCTCCACTTATATGCTTGTGAAAGTTTTTTCGTATGCTTATGAATTAACTGTTCCCAGGTTACATCCTTGTCTGTGCCTTCGTGCATTGATTTCTCTGGAACACAAGGATTTTTTTCAATATGGATATTACTTCTGCTCATGAATTTTTCCTGTTATATTTTTTAAATTGAAGTATAGTTGATTTATGATATTGTATTAGCTTCAGGTGTAAAACATAGTAATTCAATATTTTTAGTAGTTTGTATCTCTTAATATATACAACCTATGATGAAAGTTTTTATCATGAATGGATGTTGAATTTTGTCAAATGTTTTTTCTGCATCCATTGAGATTATCATGTGATTGTTAGCCTTCCTTTTGTTAATGTGGTGTATCACATTGATTGATCTGTGAATATTCAACCATCATTGCATCACTAGAATAAATCCCATTTTATTATGGTGTATGATATTTTTTATATATTGTTAGATTTGGTTTGCTAATATTTTGTTGAGGATTTTTTAATCTGTTTTTATCAGAGATATTTGCCTGTAATTTTCTTTCTTTTTTTTTTCTTGTAGTGTCTTTGTCTGGTTTTGATATCAGGGTAATGATACCAAATGTTGGTCTTTTACAATGAATTTGGGAATGTTCTTTTCAGTTTTTTGGAATATTTTAAGAAAGATAGGTATTAGCCCTTCTCTATATGTTTGGTAGAATTCTCCTGTGAAGCCATCTGGTCTCACACTTTTGTTTGCTGGATTTTTTTTTTTTTTTAACAAATTCAATTTCACTACTAGTGATTAGTCTGTTCAGATTGTGTATTCTTTCCTAATTCAGTCTTGGCAGATTATATGTTTCTAGAAAATTATCCATTTCCTTTCTCATGATTTTTTTTTTTTTGTCACTTGTTATTTTTCCTCTTTCATTTCTTAATTTGCTTATTTGGGTTCTCTCTATTCTTCTAGGTAAACCTGGTTGAAAGTTTATCATTTTGTTTATTTTTTCAAAAAGGAAAAAAAGCTCTTGGTTTCATTGATTTTCCTATTTTTTTGTCTCTATTTTTAAAATTGCCTCTTTGATCTTTATTATTTCCTTCCTTCTACTGACTTTGATTCTCTTTTTCTAATTCCTTTAGATGGTAGGTTGGTTATTTATTTGAGATTTTTTCTTGTTTCTTGAGGTAGACCTGTATCACTATAAACTTCCTTCTTAGAACTGCTTTTACTGTATCCCATAGATTTTGGATGTTGTGTTTCTATTTTCACTTGTCTTGAGGTATTTTCTGATTTCCTGTTTGACTTCTTCATTGATCTATTGGTTTTATTATAGCATGTTGTTTAGTCTCCATTTGTTTGTGCTTTCCCCATTTTTCATCCTGTAATTGATTTCTAGTTTCATACTGTTTTGGTTACAAAAATATGCTTGATATAATTTCTAACCTCTTAAATTTGTTAAGACTTCTTTTGTGGCCTACCCTGTGATCTATCTTGGAGAACATTCTATGTGCACTTGAAAAGTGTGCATTCTGCCGTTTCTGAATGGAATGTCTTGTTGATACCTACTATGTCCAATTGGTCTACTGTGTCATTTAAGACAACTGTTGCATTATTGGTTTTCTGTTTGGATGATCTGTCCTTTGATGCAAATGGGGTGTTAAAGTTCCCTACTATTATTGTATCATTGTCAATTTTTCCCTCTATGTCTGTTAATATTTGATTTGCAGATTTATGTGTTCCTGTATTGAGTGTGTATATACTAAGGAGTATCTTCTTGTATCAATCCCTTTATAATGTCCTCCTTTTTCTTTTGCTATAGACTCTGATTTAAAGTTATTTTGCTACCTCTGCTTTCTTGTTATTTCCGTTTCTATTAAATATCTTAATCCATCACCCTCACTTTCAGTCTGTGTGTGTCTTTAGCTCTGAAGTGAAACTCTTGTAAGAAGCATATAGTGGGGTCTTTTTTTTCTAATTCCATCAGCCACCTCTATGCATTTGGTTGGAGCATTTAGTCCGTTGATATTTAAAGAATGATTGATAGGTATGTACTTACTGCCATTTTATTGCTTGTTTTCTAATTGTCTTTGTAGTTCTCCCCTCATCCACATTTTGTGTTTTTGATGTCATATTTTACATCATGTTTATTTCTTTACTGATTACTTTATGGTGATTTTACAATTTTTGACTTTAAATCTTTGTATTAGCTTATTTAAGTAGTTGACATTCAGCCCTTACTAGTAGGGTTTTTTCTTTCCTATAGAGTTTTACTTCTTGTTATTGTCTTTTCTTTTCTTTTCCACTTGGAGAAGACCCTTTAACATTTCTCTTAGTGTTGGCTTAGTATTGATAAATTCCTTTAGTTTTTGTTTCTCTGAGAAGTTCTCTCTCCTTCAACTGTAAATGTTAATATTGCTATGTAAAGTATCCTAGATTGCAGGTTTTTCCCTTTTAACACTTTGAATATACCATGGCACCCCCTTCTAGCCTGCAATGTTTCTGCAGAAAAATCAGCTGATAGTCTCATGGTGGTTCCCTTGTATATGACTCTTTTTCTCTTGCTGCCTTTAGAATTCTCTCTTTATCTTTCACTTTTGCGATTTTAATTATAATGTCTTGGTGTGGGTCTGTCTGTAATCCTCTGTTCTTCCTGTAGCTGGATATCTGTTTCCTTCTTCAGGTTTGAAAAAAAAATTAGCAATAATATTATCAAATACATTTTTGAACCCCTTGTCTCTCTCTTCTCCTTGGACTTCTATAATGGGAATGTATGTTTGATGTTGCCCTAGAGGTCTCTTATACAGTTCTTATTCTTTAAATTTGTTTTTAGCTTTTCTTTCTGATCGTGGGATTTTCATTCTTTCTTCTTGATCACTTATGCATTCTTCTGAATCACCTAGTCTGCTGTTAATTCCTTCTAGATTGTTTTTCACTTCAATTATATTTTTCAGTTCCGACTGGTTCTTTTTATGTTTTCTAGTTCCTTGTTAAAATTCTCACTGTGTTCATCTGTTCTTTTCCCTAACTGAATTAGCATTCTTATTACTAATGCCTTGAACTTATTATCTGGCAATTTGTATATTTTTGTTCCATTTTTTATTTCTTCAGGGGTTTTCTCTTGCTTGTTCAGTCAAGGCCAATTTCTCTGTGTTATCTTATTTTCCTTTCTCTGTGCCTGAAACTAGGTAAAACAATTACCTTTTGCAATCTCTTAAGGGTGTCCTTATATGAGAGGATCCCTTACAGTGTGCATGTGCCCAGTCACTTTTGTGGGAGAGTTGGTATTGATATGAGTACAAGCCATATCTTTCTTCAGGGTGTGCTGGAATCTTGGTAGGAGGTGGAGCTGGAGAAATAGCTAGGGCTGAATCCAGGTGTGAATGAGAGCTTTCCCTCTTCTTAGTGGCCATCACTGCCCTATTGGGGGTGGGGTCTGTTCCCAAGTAGTAGCTAAATCCCTGAAGGTTGTGGTCAAGCTGGTTGAGTTCCTTTTAAGTGTCTGCTTTCTTCCATCCCAGCACTGGAACACTAAATGTAGAGGGCAGCAGTACTGGAGCAAGAGGGACTGATGTGGGCACTTGGCACAGGTTGGAGCACTATCTGTGGCAGTCTGGCTTGTGTCCAAGACCCAGACTGCTTCTGATGTGCTGCTCATGTAATGCCAGTAATGACTGCCTATTCAGATGCTTCTTTGTCTGAACCTCTCTTTTCTCTCACAACTGAGCTCTCCCCTCAGTCTCTGCCATCCTTTCCCTGGTATGGAGCAGCACAGCAGGGAAAGTGGGTCCTGTATGGGCTGTCAGCATGGTTTGTTGCACAGGCTGTGTTGGTCCAGCTTCACAGAGAGATGAGGGCTGCTTCTGATATGCTCTCTCTGTAAGCACCAGTAATGGCTACACCTGTCTTTCTCAGATGCAGCTTTTTGTCTGAACCACCTCTGAAATGCAACTGTTTTGTGTGTATTGATTTTGTACTCTAAGACTTTGCTGAATTGTTAATTTACTGAATTTGCATATTAGTTCTAAAGAGTTTTTGTTTTTGTTGTTGTTTTTGGTGGAGTCCTTATGTTTTCTACATATAAGATTGTG
Source organism: Monodon monoceros (assembly GCF_005190385.1). Taxonomy (NCBI): domain Eukaryota; kingdom Metazoa; phylum Chordata; class Mammalia; order Artiodactyla; family Monodontidae; genus Monodon; species Monodon monoceros. Next base: position 979,997 of record NW_021701183.1, read on the forward strand.
TCATCTGCAAATAGAGATAATTTTATTACTTTCTTTTCTATTTAGATGTCTTTTAATTCTTTTTATTTTCTATTATTTGCTGTGGTTAGGACTTCCAGTGCTATGTTGAATAGAAGTGGTATGCACATAAAACCTATATGGGGGCTATAGCCTAGATGCTTAAAAATTTTTTTTGGAAATAAAATAGATAAGATTCAATAACATATTTGTGAGTGGGAGAATGATTTATTGAGGATAAATTTTGGATTTCTGGAAGAGCACCTAGGTGAATGCAAATGCTTTCATTAATATGGGGAAAACTTGGGAAGTAACAGGTATCTGGAAAAATGTCAAAAGTTAAAATTTTATAATAATATATACAAATATTCAAATATTAAAAAATAATTTTACTTTAAAGGGGCTTCAAACCCTGTGTTTTATTAAAAATAGTTTTTTCTGTTAAAGAATATGACCTTTTAATATTTAATCATGTCTAAAATTTACAACATTTCTACATTTAATATATATACTGAATATCAATCAAGAAGCTATCAGTCATATTTTGGGCCAGCCAGGTTTCTGGCTGTGAATATTTGCTTTTAAGACAATAATTATCCTATGGAATTCCTAACATAAAGTAACTTTTAGAAAAAAAATGCAACTATTTTGAAATTAAGAGATTGTGGGTTTAAAGTTTTAATTCCACAATAATTTTATTATGATCTTTGCATATTTTACACTTTCTCACCTACATCTCTTTACTGGTGATAATTAGATGTTAAAAAATGAGCATTCCCTCCTACTCAGCATTAGTTCACCAACAGTTTTGCACTTCCTTTCCTAGATCGTTACATTCAACCCAACCCATATTTTGGGTCTTCCCAAGAAAGTTACGTCAGTATGGCTATCCCAGGCTCAAACTGATATCACCTACTGTGTCCATTCACTCAGAAAAATTATGTAGATCATGTAAAATTATGGGAAAAGGATACAGAGACTTCTTAAGGGTCTATTCAGATTTTCATGTCTGTATTTGGACTGTCTCCTGGAATTATAAGTATATAACTTCACTTTACACATATATTATCACTTTACACATCATCATCATCATCACTTTACACATACATTAATAGTCACCAATTTTTCTAGCATAAACTGTGTGCCAAATATTGATGTATATGTTTCATTTACTTCTCCCTTCAACATCATCCCATTTGACAGATGATAAAATCAATGGTTAAAGTTATTAGTGACTTGCACAGATCAAGAGCTACAGAGTAGAGGAGTAGGGATTTTTGTATTTTTAATCTTTTTAAAAGTTATTTTTATAGTTTCCTTACAATAAAATTGACAATTTCTTAGTGTACAATTCAATTAGTTTTGACAGATTCATAGAGTAATATAATCAAAACTAAGATACAGAATATTTCTATTACTCTCCATACACTCCTTTTTCCTCTTTGCTTCCAATGTCTTTCACAAGTACCCCCAAGTCCACAGTTGCCACTGATTTGTGTTCTTTCCTATAGGTTTACCTTTTGAAGAATGTCACATAGATACAGAGACATTGTATCTAAACTTTTCAATTATTATAGGGCTTTGGATATATGTCCATGTTGTATATCTCGTTTTTATTTCTTTGTTTATTATTGCATATAATTTATTTATAGATGGACTATCATTCATTTATTCATTCATCAGTTATTGGATATTTAGATTGCTTTCAGTTTTGACTTATTAAGAAAAAAAAGTGTTGTGAAAATTCATTTATAGGTATTTGTGTGACTATGTGTGTTCATTTCTCTTAAGTAAATACCTAGGAGTAAGATTCATGGACCATATGTTAAGTGTATTTTTATAGTAATTTAGTTTTAATTACACATTGAAGTACTTTCAATCAGTTCTTAATTATACAATTTTTTTTTGAGGACTGTATTTTGATTTATTATTTGGTTAGTTAAAAAAAGAAAATCTCTAAGAATATGTGTAGATGAATGGTATGCTTTTTAAATCCTTGAGCATCTAACAATAGTTTACTTCTGTTTTAATGTGTCGATGACATTTAATTTGGATTTTTTTTTTACCCTGGTGAAAACTTTGAGAAATAATTATTCCCAGTTCTGAAGGGGAATCTGCAACCAGTAGAAAGGTCTCCATCCATTTATAGGTAACATCTTAATCTCCTTGATAAAAAATGCATGAGATTTTGTTATGGCTGGTATTTTTAAATAAATGTGTGTGTTATATTTTTTATATAGTACATGGTAAATTATTCTCATCCTCCACTTAGGAATATTCCTTTTAAGTTTTGTTTCCTCAACTATAATATTGAATATTGTTTCAGCTCTATTTTTAAATCTTTAAGCAAGAAGTTTTAATAGATGAATCTCAGTTCTTTATGTATGTCACAATATTCATAGTCTCTGTTTGTATTAATAAGTTTTCTCATCTTGTATATTTAATTTTCAAATTGTGCTCAATTGTTATTTGCAGACTTACATCATATTCCATTTCTTCTTGTTCTCTTTACTTATGGAGTTAGAATTGTGGCATGTGACATTGAGAAAGTAGTGCCATCATTTTATGCTTAAATTTCCTCATATGAGAATTAGGATATGGTAGGATTTATCAAATATTGTTGTGATGGTTATTTAAAAAGAGACAGCTTTAAAAAGTCACTTAAATCACAATGTGGCACAGAAGACGTTATTCTGATGTCTTTCATCTTATTTTTTATCTAATTTATATTATTGTAAATTTAAATCATATATTTAAATAAATTTTACTTGGCTTTTTATGTTTCATTTTCTTTGAGAGACACAAATATTGCATGACTAAAAGGATGGTTCTCTAACCAAAATACATCAGCATTTATTGGTTGAATGTTCTCCTTTTACCTAACACTATAGACCAAACTTAGTATTATTCTCCCCTGGACTATGCCATACTTTACTTTGACTTCATAAGTGTGTGAGTATGTATTCATAAGAAAGTATGGGGTAGAAACCATCTTGACATATCTACCAAAAGGAAGATGACATTTTTAAAACATATTCCAAAAATAGTTGAAAGACCTGTTAATTTAAAGAAACAATTCAATATGTAAATTAACTTATGTATGTACATACAGAATTAATAAAGTCTTTGTTCCATTTAAAATCTCCAATTTTCCCCATCATATGTAGCTAACTTCTCTATGTCATTTTGGCCATAACAAAGGTATTCTCCTTTGGAGAGTGTGTACTCCAGAAAGACTAGAAAGTGTGGATAAAACTAGTAACTAAAAACTATTAATTGTGGAAATTTAGCAAAACATATTGTTTCAACATAATAGATAGAAAGTTATAACATTTTACTTCTTCAAATATATATTTAGATAAGTATTTATTAATATTATAAAGTTAATAGCTAAAACTACCAACATTAAAAAATATGTATAAACAAGTTGATATAATTATGTGATTGCAAATAATGAGCTTTTACAAATCATATGAATGAATAGTGTGTTTGTAATATATAACTTATTAAAAACAAGGTACACCAACTTGTAACTATGACAAAATTAATACAATGTTATATGTCAATTATATCACAATAAAATTTTTTAAAAGATATATGTATTAAGTAGTCATAGTTTAATAATAAAATAATCAGGTCTCATAGCAAAAGAAAACTAGGGGAAAAGTAGTAAAATATTATCACTACTGATTTATTCTATGTAACAATATTAATATTGTTTTCTTTTTCATATTGACTTTTTTTAATTCTTCACAGCTTCATTAATAATGGTTAAAAATTAAAACAACTTAACATTCAACAAATGGGGATTGTTAATAACAATTATAGAAGCACATACAGTAGAAAAGTATAAACTGTTATTGAAACAGTGAGACATAACTACTTTTATTCTTAGAGAACTATGATTATTTAGGACCCTTTTGTTTAAATAAGTATATTTCTGTGTATGTATGTATATAGTCATGTATTTATATACACATACATTATTTGTATGATATATTTATATAAACATATGATATACATACATATACAATACCTTTGATTAATATTTGTATACATATACAGGAATATAATTATATATGTCATATATTTATATACATTGAAGTGAAAACTGGTAGTATACATATATATTGTGTATAAATGATTGCATACATGCAAGTGTAGAAAAACAGGTTGAGAGATATGTAAGCATGATTTAGACAGGGTTCAAGATTTTAAGAGGAGTTATGTGTAAGTAGTGAGATTATGGCCTATTTGATTTAAATACAGCATATTTTTACATCAGTTGTTATGATGAAGAGATTCTTATGTAAATAAAATTATAAATAGCTATACATACGTGTATGTGTAATGTATAATTAAAATATATATAGTTTTATATATGTATTATATTTAAATTATATAATATAATGTTCTTATAATAATACATTATAATAACATATTATCTTATAATAATAATGTTCTTATAATAATACACAATATATTGTGTCATATAGAATATATTAAATATAATGTATTATATCAGATAATAATAATTATATCTCTATATATTATGATATAATTATGTTGTAATCAATATTACATAATATATCATATTAATATTATGAATATATTAAACATAGAAATACATTACACTAGTCATATACTTTGTATATAATATATGCTATGCAAAATTATATTTTAAAATACATAATTGTTAGACTTTAATATAAATATTAATATATTATACTTACACATCAATATAATATTTAATATTGGTATATTTATATTATATTTAATAGATACATAGCTAATGCTCTTTAAAGCCATCTGCTACAAGAAGTAGAATGAGTCAAAGCAAATTCTAAAAATATAAGATTATTTATATTCATTTATAATTCATTTATAAGTCATTTTCCTAGAATCTGCATCTGGCTATTAGAGACCACACACAGCAAAATCACCAGAAAGTGCCCAGGAGGACATGGGATCCTTTATTTATTGGAAGCTCAAAGGAAACATAGTTTATTCAGTCCTGCATCAAAGAGCCAAGAGCAAATCTTGAAGCACCCATTAAAAGCCAATTCAAGCAAAAAAGGTTTTACACTTAAACTTGGGAAAAAATTAAGTTCCCAAGAGATCCCCTACATCAACCGCCAAAGCTCATTTGGCAGTAAAAAGAATAACATTCATTGAACAAGAAATCTAAAACAACAGTTGTTTTACCAAAAATAGCAGCTAATTAGCGCCTTTCCTGTTTGAAAGAAGGGAGTGAGAAGTGGGCAGAAGGCCTGATAGGAAAGATAAAAAGAAAAGGAAAAGGAAAATAAAAGTTTCCAGTTTGACAATCAAGCTGTCTTCTGCATCCATTTCATCCCAAGACCACCAAGCCAATGGGGAGGCTTTTTCCTCCTTTCCTTTTCTTTTCTTTCTTTCATTTTTTTTTTATCATCTTTAGTGGAGTATAATTGCTTTACAATGGTGTGTTAATTTCTGCTTTATAACAAAGTGAATCAGCTATACATATACATATATATATACATATATCTGCATATCTCTTCCCTCTTGCATTTCCTTCCCTCCTATCCTCCATACTCCACCCCGCTAGGTGGTCATAAAGCACGGAGCTAATCTCCCTGTGCTATGTGTCTGCTTCCCACTAGCTATTGGTTTTACATTTGGTAGTGTATATATGTACATGCCACACTCTTACTTTGTCCTAGCTTACAATTCCCCCTCCCCGTGTCCTGAAGTCCATTCCCTAGCAGGTCCTGCCCCTAGGTTTTCATGACCTTTTTTTTCAGATTCCATATATATATGTGTTAGCATATGGTATTTGTGTTCCTCTTTCTGACTTACTTCACTCTGTATGACACACTATAGGCCCATCGACCTCACTACAAACAACTCAGTTTCGTTTCTTTTTATGGCTGAGTAATATTCCATTGTATATATGTGTCACATCTTCTTTATCCATTCTTCCATCATTGGACACTTAGGTTGCTCCCATGTCCTGGCTATTGTAAATAGAGCTGCAATGAATATTTTGGTACATGACTCTTTTCAAATTATGGTTTTCTCAGAGTATATGCCCAGTAGGGGGATTGCTGGGTGGTATGGTAGTTCTATTTATAGTTTTCTAAGGAAACTCCATACTGTTCTCCATAGTGGCTGTATCAATTTACATTTCCACCAACAGCACAAAAGCGTTCCTTTTTCTCCACACCCTCTCCAGTATTTATTATTTATAGATTTTTTGATGATGGCCATTCTGACTGGTGTGAGATGATACCTCATTGTAGTTTTGATTTGAATTTCTCTAATGATTAATGATGTTGAACATTCTTTCATGTGTTTGTTGGCAATCTGTATATCTTCTTTGGAGAAATGTCTATTTAGGTCTTCTGCCCATTTTGGGATTGGGTTGTTTGTTTCTTTGATATTGAGCTGCATGGGCTGCTTGTAAATTTTGGAGATTAATCCTTTGTCAGTTGCTTCATTTGCAAATACTTTCTCCCATTCAGAGGGTTGTCTTTTCATGTTGTTTATGGTTTCCTATGCTTTGAAAATCTTTTGAGTTTCATTAGGTCCCAGTTGTTCATTTTTGTTTTTATTTCCATTTCTCTAGGATGTGGGTCAAAAAGGATCTTGCTGTGATTTATGTCATAGAGTTTCGGCCTATGTTTTCCTCTAAGAGTTTGGTAGTTTCTGGCCTTACATTTAGGTCTTTAATCCACTTTGAGTTTATTTTGAGACATTGGTTTTAGGGACTGTTCTCATTTCATTCTTTTACATATAGCTGCCCAGTTTTCCCAGCACTACTTATTGAAGAGACTGTCTTTTCTCCATTGTATATTCTTACATTCTTTATCAAAGGTAAGGTGACCATATGTGCGTGGGTTTATCTCTGGGATTTCTTTACTGTTCCATTGATCTATATTTCTGTTTTTGTGCCAGTACCATACTGTCTTGATTACTGTAGCTTTGTAGTATAGTCTGAAGTCAGGGAGCCTGATTCTTCCAGCTCTGTTTTTCTTCCTCAAGATTGCTTTGGCTATTCAGAGTCTTTTGTGTTTTCATATAAATTGTGAAAGTTTTTGTTCTAGCTCTGAGAAGAATGCCAGTGGTAGTTTGATAAGTCTTGCATTGAATCTGTAGATTGCTTTGGATAGTATAGTCATTTTCACAATGTTGATTCTTCCAATCCAAGAACATGGTGTATCCCTCCATCTATTTTATCAACTTTAATTTCTTTCATCAGTGTCTTATAGTTTCTGTATACAGGTCTTTTGTCTCCTTAGGTAAGTTTATCCCTAGTTGTTTTATTCTTTTTGTTGTAATGGTAAATGGGAGTGTTTCCTTAATTTTCCTTTCACATTTTTTGTCATTAGTGTATAGGAATGCAAGAGATTTCTGTGCACTAATTTTGTATCCTCCTACTTTAGCAAATACATTGATTAGCTCTAATAATTTTCTGGTAGCATCTTTAACATTCTGTATATATAGTATACTGTCACCTGTGAACAGTGACAGTTTTACTACTTCTTTTACAATTTAGATTCATTTTAATTTTTCTTAAATGATGGCTGTAGCTAAAACTTCCAAAAGTATGTTGAATAATAGTTGTGAGAGTGGACAACTTTGTCTTGTTCCTCATCTTAGAGGAAATGGTTTCAATTTTTCACCATTGAGAATGATGTTGGCTGTAGGTTTATCATATATGGCCTTTATTATGTTGAGGCAACTTCCCTCTATGCTTACTTTCTGGAGGGTTTTTATCATAAATGAAGGTTGAATTTTGTCAAAACCTTTTTTTACATCTATTGAATTTATAATATGGTTTTTATTTTTCAAATTGTTAATATGGTGTAATACATTGATTGATTTGCATATATTGAAGAATCCTTTCATTCTTGGCATAAAACCCCTTGATCATGGTGTATGATCCTTTTAATGTGCTGTTGGATTCTGTTTGCTAGTATTTTATTGAGGATTTTTGCATCTATGTTCATCAATGATTTTGGCTGGTAGGGTTTTTTTTTGTAACATCTTAATCTGGTTTTGGTATCACGGTGATGGTGGCCTCCTAGAATGAGTTTGGGCGTGTTCCTTCCTCTGCTATATTTTGGAAAAGTTTGAGATGGATAGTTGTTAGCTCTTCTCTAAATTCACTTGTGAAGCTCTCAGGTCCCAGGCTTTTGTTTGTTGGAAGATATTTAATATGGTTTCAATTTCAGTGCTTGTGATTTGTCTCTTTATATTTTCTATTTCTTCGTGGTTCAGTCTCAGAAGTCTGTGTTTTTCTAAGAATTTGTCCATTTCTTACAGGTTGTCCATTTTATTGGCACATAGTTGCTTGTAGTAATCTCACATGACCCTTTGTATTTCTGCAGTGTCAGTTGTTACTTCTCCTATTTCATTTCTAATTCTGTTGATGAGTCTTTTCCCATTTTTTGTTGATGAGTCTGGCTAATAATGGCTTATCAATTTTGTTTATCTTCTCAAACACCAGCTTTTATTTTTATTGATATTTGCTATTGTTTTTTCCATTTCTTTTTCATATATTTTTGATCTGATTTTTATGATTTCTTTCCTTCTGCTAACTTTGGGGGGGGGGTTTGTTCTTCTTTCTCTAATTGCTTTAAGTGCAAGGTTAGGTTGTTTATTCGAGATGTTTCCTGTTTCTTAAAGTAGGGTTGTATTGCTATAAACTTCCCTCTTAGAACTGCTTTTGCTCCATCCCATAAGTTTGGGGTTGCCATCTTCTCATTGTCACTTGTTTCTAGGTATTTTTTTTTTTCCTCTTTGATTTCTTCAGTGATGTCTTGGTTATTTAGTAGTTATTGTTTAGCCTCCATGTGTTTGTATTTTTTACAGTTTTCTTCCTATAATTGATATCTAGTCTCAGAGTGTTGTAGTTGGAAAAGATACTTGATACAATTTCAATTTTCTTAAATTTACCAAGGCTTTATTTGTAACCTAAGATAAGATCTATCCTGGAAAATGTTCCATGAGCACTTGAGAAGAAAGTGTATTCTGTTGTTTTTGGATGGAATGTCCTATAAATATCAATTAAATCTATTTTGTTCAATGTGTCATTTATAGCCTATATTTCCTCATTAATTTCCATTTTGGATGACCTGTCCATTGGTGAAAGTGAGGTGTTAAAGTCACCTACTATGATTGTGTTACTGTTGATTTCCCGTTTTATGGCTGTTAGCATTTGCCTTATTTATTGAGGTGCTCCTATGTTGGGTGCATAAATATTTACAATTGTTATATCTTCTTTTTGGATTGATCCCTTGATCATTACGTCGTGACCTTCTTTGTCTCTTGTAATAGTCTTTATTTTAAAGTCTATTTTGTCTGATAAGAGACTTGGTACTCCAGCTTTCTTTCTGTTTCCATTTGTATGGAATATCTTTTTTCATCCCTTCACTTTTAGTCTGTATGTGTCCCTAGGTCTGATTTGGGTCTCTTGTAAACAGCATATATACAGGTGTTGTTTTTGTATCCAATCAGCCAGTCTATGTCTTTTGGTTGGAGCATTTAATCCATTTACATTTAAGGTAGCTATTGATATGTATGTTCCTATTACCATTTTCTTAATTGTTTTGGGTTTGTTATTGTACATCTCTGCTTCTCTTTAGTTTCCTGCCTAGTGAAGTTCCTTTAGCATTTTTTGTAAAGATGGTTTGGTGGTGCTTAATTCTCTTAGCTTTTGCTTGACTGTAAATGTTTTAATTTCTCCATCAAATCTGAATGAGATCCTTGCTGGGTAGAGTAATCTTGGTTGTAGGTTTTTCCTTTTCATCAGTTTAAGCCACACCTTTCTGGCTTGTAGAATTTCTGCTGAAAGATAAGCTTTTAACCTTATGGGGATACCATTGTATGTTATTTGCTGCTTTTCCCTTGCTGCTTTTAATTTTTTCTTTGTGTTTAATTTTTGGCAGTTTGATTAATATGTGTCTTGGCATATTTCTCTTTGGATTTATCCTTTATTGGACTCTCTGTGCTTCCTGTACTTGATTGACAATTTCCTGTCCTTATAAGGGAAGTTTTCAACTATAATGTCTTCAAATATTTTCTCAGTCCCTTTCTTTTTTCCTTCTTCTGGGACCCTTATAATTTGAATGTTGGTGTATTTAATGCTGTTCCATAGGTCTCTGAGACTGTCCTCAAGTCTTTTCATTCTCTTTTCTTTATTCTGCTCTGTGGTAGTTATATTCATTATTTTATCTTCCATGTCACTTATCTGTTCTTCTGCCTCAGTTTTTCTTCTATTGATTCCTTCCAGAGAATTTTCAATTTCCTTTATTTTGCTGTTCACCATTGTTCCTTTGCTCTTTAGCTCTTGTAAGTCCTTGTTAAATGTTTCTTGTATTTTCTCCTTTCCATTTCCAAGATTTTGGATTATCTTTACTATCATTATTCTGAATTCTTTTTCAGGTAGACTGCCTATTTCCTCTTCATTTGTTTGGTCTGGTGGGTTTTCACCTTGCTCCTTCATCTGCTGTGTGTTTCTCTGTTTTCTCATTTTGCTTAACTTACTGTGTTTGGGGTCTCCTTTTTACAGGCTGCAGGTTCATAGTTCCTGTTGTTTTTTGGTGTCTGCCGCCAGTGGTTAAGGTTGTTTTGGTGGGTGCTGTAGGCTTCCTGGTGGAGAGGACTAGTGATTGTGTTCTGGTGGATGCAGCTGTATCTTGTCTTTCTGGTGGGCAGGTCTGCCTCTGGTGGTGTGTTTTGGGGTGTCTGTGACCTTATTATGATTTTAGGCAATTTCTCTGCTAATGGGTGGGGTTGTGTTCCTGTCTTGCTAGTTGTTTGGCATAGGGTGTCCAACACTGTAGCTTGCTGGTCATTGAGTGGAGCTGCATCTTGGTGTTGAGATGGAGATCTCTGGGAGATCTTTTGCTGTTTGATATTACATGGAGCTGGGAGGTCTCTGGTTGACCTATGTCCTGAACTTGGCTCTCCTACCTCAGAGGCACAGGCCTGACACTCAGCCAGAGCATCAAGATCTTGTCATCCACACAGCTCAGAATAAAAGGGAGAATAAAAGAAATAAAGAAAGAAAAAAATAAAATAATTAAAATAAAAATTAATTATTAAAAAAGTATTAAAAAAAAAAGAAAGAAAGAAGTAAAGAAGAGAGCAACCAAACCAAAGAAACATATCCATCAATGATCACAAACGTTAAAAATTATATATATATAAACAGACAGAACCCTAGGACAAATGGTAAAAGCAAAGCTATACAGACAAAATCACACACAGAATCATTCACCTACACACTCATAAAAAGAGAAAAAGGAAATATATATATATATATATATCGCTGCTCCCAAAGTCCACTACCTCAATTTAAGATGATTCCTTGTCTATTCAGATATTCCAGAGATGCAGGGTATATCAAGTTAGTTGTGGAGATATAATCCAGTGCGCCTGAGGCTGCTGGGAGAGATTTCCTTTTCTCTTTGTTCTCACAGCTGCTGGGGTTCAGTTTTGGATTGAACCAGCTTTGCATGTAGTTTGCCTGAGGGCATCTATTTCCTGCTCAGGCAGGACAGTGTTAAAGTGACAGCTGATTCGGGGGCTCTGGCTCACTTAGTCCAGGAGGTTGGAGGGATACATAATGCAGGGTGAGCCTGCGGCCGCAGAGGCCAATATGACATTGCAACAGCCTGGGGTGTGCTGTGTGTTCTCCTGGGGAAGTTGTCTGTGGATCACAGGACCCTGGCAGTGGCGGGCTGCACAGGCTCCCAGGAGAGGAGGAGTGGATAGTGAACTGTGCTTGCACACAGGATTCTTGGTGGCTGCAGCAGCAAACTTAGTGTCTCATGCCTGTCTCTGTGGTCTGCGCTGATAGCCGTGGCTCGCGCCCGTCTCTTGAGCTCCTTTAGGTGGCGCTCTTAATACCCTCTCCTCGCACACCACAAAACAAAGAGGCAAGAAAAAGTCTCTTTCCTCTTCGGCAGCTCCAGACCTTTCCCAAACACACTCCTGGATATCTGTGGTGCACTAGCCCCCTCCTGGCTGTGTTCACACAGTCAACCCAAGTCTTCTCCCTGGGATCCAACCTCCAAAGCTGGAGCCTCAGTTCCCAGTCCCCACCCCTCCCGGCAGGTGAGCAGATCGGGCTGGTGAGTGCTGGCCAGCACCAAACTTCTGTGCAGAAATCTCTCTGTTTTACTCTCCACACCCCTGTTGCTGTGCTCTCCTCCGTGGATCCAAATCTTCCCCCCTCTGCCACCCACAGTGTCCACATGTGAAGGGTTTCCTAGTGTGTGGAAACTTTTCCTCCTTTGCTGCTCCCTCCCTCTGTTGCAGGTCCCATCCTTATTCTTTTGTCTCTGTTTTTTCTTTTTGCTTTTGCCCTACCCACGTACGTGGGGAGTTTCTTGCCTTTTGGGATGTCTGAATTCTTCTGCCAGCATTAAGTGTTCTGTAGGGGTTGTTCCACATGTAGATGTATTTCTGATGTATTCGTGGGGAGGAAAGTGATCTCCACGTCTTACTCTGCTGCCATCTTGAAGCTCCTCCTATATTGACTTTTTAATTTAACTATATTATCTACAACAAACATACATTATTTTCTTTTTAATAAATTTATTTATTTATTTATTGGCTGTGTTGGATCTTCATTGCTGTGTATGGGCTTTCTCTAGTTTCAGCGAGCGGGGGCTACTCTTCATTGCAGTGCATGGGCTTCTTATTGCAGAGGCTTCTCTCTATTGTGGAGCATGGGCTCTAGGCATGCATGCTTCAGTAGTTGTGGCTTGCGGGCTCTAGAGCACAGGCTCAGTAGTTGCAGTGGATGGGCTTAGTTGCTCTGCAGCATGTGGGAAATTCCTGGACCAGGGCTTGGGCCCCTGTCCCCTGCATTGGTAGGTGGATTCTTAACCACTGTGCCAACAGGGAATTCCCATATGCATTATTATTCGAACCTTAAAATTATGTTCCAAAATTGTATTACATTGTATTTTTAAGGTAATTTACAAAATACTAGGTGCTTTAAATATGTTACCATCAATGGGTATATCATTAGTGACTTCTAAGTAAAATATGTATTTGACAAGAAAATAAGGAAACCAAATGTCAATTTCTTATTTTGAAGACTCCTGCAGTATCTCTTACTTCCTTAAGTTCCTAAATTATCTAAAATTGATATAGTATAACTGTGAGAAATTACAATCATAAGTTGACTTTCAACAGAAATTGCTACATTTGAATATTTCATCTTACCACAGAAATGGTTGCTCAATAGCCTGAGGAGCTCACAGTATTTGAAGTATTGTCAAAGGGGCCACATTAAAAAATTTTCCCGAATACCTATTTTCTCCAGGTGTTCTTTGCATATGTCTTATTTTCAATTCAGAAGCCCTCAGCACTATTAAGTATTTCAGCATAGAAAATACTTGCAATCAATGAGTAGAATATTAAAAGATAGTATAGGTTAATGGTCTTCTGATTGAAAGCATATAAAGTGTAGGGTTTAAACTAATTTTATAAATTCACTGGGCAAACTGTTCTATGTCCTGTGGTTATTTATTAACTATAGTATGTAAGAAGTATACGATAACTTTCTGTTCTCTTGCAGTAAATAAAGAAATCTGTATAGATGAGAACAATCCACAAAATGGTATGAGTTCTAAAATTTTTAATTAAAAACTATTGTCTACTTTTTCACCTTTTAGTATTAGGTTCTATAAAAGTCTCTTTTGCAAGAGAAAAATTTGAGGTGATATTAGGGACTTTCCTAAAGATAGTCATCAGACTTCAAGACAAAGTATTTAATTTTTAGGTAGTAACCAATAGTTTTTTATACTCAAAACTGATATAGCTGTGAGACAACCAATGATAACAATTTAAACCAAAAAACACTATTGGTTTTTAACTGATTTAGATTCCTTATAAAAATGGTGTCATATAGTATTTGCCTTCTGTGTCTGACTTATTTTACTCATAGAAACATGATCTCACTTATATGTGGAATCTAAAAACACTGAACTCCTAGATACAGAGATCAGATTTGTGATTGCCAGAGGTAAGTGGGAGAATTGGGTAAAAGTGGTCAAAAGGTAGAAACTTCCAGTTATAAGATAAATAATTCTGGGACATAACATACACCATGATGGCTATAGTTAACAATACTGTATTGTATATTTAGAAGTTGCTAAGAAAGCTGATCTCAAAAGTTTTCATCACAAGGAAAAAATTTCAACTATATGAAGTGTTGGATGTTAACTAAACTTATTGTGGTAATTATTTCATTATATATACATATATCAAATTATTACTAAACTTATACAGTGTTATATGCCAATTATACTTCAAAAAATTGAAAAAATAATAAAAATCCCACTACAGGGATTTTTTTTTTACTATAGGACATGCACAAGAAATACATACAAAATGTTTAAAAATAAGAGATGCAGCTTTTAAAAAAGAAAAGTAACAAAATAGGATGATTTTATGTTTAGGTACATTTGTTAATTTTTGTTTTGGAAGACTGATCTAAAAAAATATTGCTACAATTTATGTTATAGAATATTTTGCCTATGTTCTCTTCTAACAGTTTTATGGTGTTATGTCTTTAAGTCTTTAAGCCATTTTGTGTTTATTTTTGTGTATGTGTATGCATTTTTTCAAACTCATTGGTAACATTTTGATTCTTATGAATTTTCATTATCTGTTATAATCATTTGCCATTAGGTTTTCATTATTTCAACACAATTATCCAATGACTGCTATAATTCATGCTATGAGTTGGTATTGGATAAAACCAAAGTAGAAGTAGTTTTCCTGTAACAATTAAAGTATAGTAGGGAAATAAACACTACAAATTAAGAGCAATAACATAAAATTTTAAATTTGAATTATTGTTACAAGGAACATGATCATCCAAAAAGTGAAAAGAAAAATAATTTCAAATGGAAAATTCTAATAAAAAAAGTTCAGTATATCAAATAAACAAAACAACACATGCATATGATTACATTTATAAACAGTTAAAGAAATTATCCAGACTATTTATGTAATAGGAATTGAGATAATGTTTAACTTTGGATAGAAGAAGGAGGTAATGACTAGAAATCATGAAAGACAGATTTGGAATCTTTCTGGTGTTCCATTTGATTTAATTATATAAATAAAATTCTATCATACACATACACCACATATTGTTAATTTATTCATCTATTATGAATTATGTTTAGATTATTTTCACTTTTGGCTCTTAGAAATAAGGCTTCAACAAACATTTGTATACAACTTTTTTATATGGATATATGTTTTCATTTCTCTTTTGTATATTCCTAGAGTACAACTGTGAGCCATGCTTAATCATTAAAAAAAAAAAGCAAGACTATTGAAGCAGCTGCACCTTTTTATAGTCTCATAAGCAGTGTATGATAATTCTGATTTTTTTCACATTCTAGTCATCACTTGCTATTGTCTGATTTTTTATTTTTATTGGGGCCATTCTTTTGGATATGAGAGTATCTCACTGATTTATATTTCCCTGGTAACTAAAGGCATTGAACATTTTTTCAGTTGCTTACTGGTGATTTGTATTTCTTCTTTGGAGAATTGAAGTCCTTTGCTTACTTTTAAAATTGGGTTATCTGTCTTTTAATGATTGCCATTGTAAGGGTTCTTTATATAGTCTAGATACAAACCCCTTATCAGATATATGACTTGGAAATCTTTACTCCCATTCTGTGCATTCTTTTCACTGTCTTGGTTAATGTCCTTTGATACATAAAAGTTTTAAATTTTTATGAAACCCAACTTACCTATTTTTTAAAAATATAATTCTTCATGCATTTGGTGGCATATTTAAGAATACTTTTCCCAAACCCAATGTTATTAAGATGTAAATTTTGTTTTCTTCTAAGAAACATAATTTTAGCTATTAAATTTATGTCATTAATCCATTTTGAGTTAATTTTTGTATGTAGTGCTTGGTAACATTTCAGCTTCATTCTTTTGCCTGTGGCTATCCTGTTGTCCCAGTAGCATTTGTTGAGAAGATTTTCTTCCCCCTTCAGGCAGTCTTCACACACTTGCAGAAGATCATTTGACCATAGATGTATGGGTTTATTTCTGTACTTTCCCTTCTATTCTATTGATCTATATATTCTTACATGAGTAACCCAATGTTTTGATTACTTTTCCCTTGAGAAAGTTTTGAAATTCAAAGGTGTGAGTGCTCCCATTTTGTTCTACTGTTTCATGATTGTTTTGGGTATTCTGGATCTCTTGCAATTTTACATTAATTTGAGAATCAGCTTGTCAATTTCTAAATAAGTCAGCTTAGATTCTGATAGGGATTGTGCTGAATTTGTGCATTAGTTTGGGGAGTACTGTCATCTTAGCCGTATTAAGTCTTCTGATCCATGTACATGAGGTGTTTTTCCATTTACTTAGGTCTTCTTTAATTTCCTTCCACAGTATTTTGTAGTTTTCAGACGTCAAGTTTTTGCACTACATTTGTTAAATTTATTGCTATTTGATTTTTTAGATATTACTTTAAATGGAAATTTTTAAAATTTAATTTCTAGATTGTTTATTGCTAGTATACAGACATATACGTGATTTGATATATTGATTATTTAGCATACAATCTTTCTGAAGTAATTTGTTAAAAACTGCCAAATATTTGAAAAGTGTGTGTATGTTTTTGCATTCCCACCAGCAATGAATAAGAGTTCCTGTTGCTCCACATTCTTGCCAGCATTTTGTGTTGTCACTATTTTGGATCTTAGCAAATCTATTAAGTTTATAGTGGTTTCTCTTTGTTCTCTTAATTTACAATTCCCTAAGCACATACGATGCTGAACATCTTTTCATATGCTTATTTACCAACTGTACATCATCTCTGTGAGCTATGTGTTCAGATCTATTACACATTTTTTTAACCTCCATCCAATTAGTTTCTTTCTAATGTGAAGTTGGAAAAAAATAATATTCATCTATTGGGAAAATACTCAAAACAATTACAATTAATTGTGACACCATGAGCTGAAAAAGAAAAGATATGGAAAAAATTATTTTCATAGCTATTTTAGCTTTATTTCCAACATACATATCTTTATCCTTTGTCTCATTTTATCACTTCCTTTCAGTGTCTTTGATTAATTTAAAAATAAATGTGTTTGTGATTCTAATTTGGTCTGAGACTAATTTTTTTTTTTTTTGTGGTATGCGGGCCTCTCACTGTTGTGGCCTCTCCTGTTGAGGAGCACAGGCTCCAGACGCACAGGCTCAGTGACCATTTTTCACAGGCCCAGGCGCTCCTTGGCATGTGGGATCTTCTCAGACCGGAGCATGAACCTATGTCCCCTGCATCGGCAGGCGGACTCTCAACCACTGCGCCATCAGGGAACCCCTGGTCTCACACTAATTTTAATGACAAAATATATTCTTTGATTTCAGCATGTTCAAATAAAAGGTGACCCTCTTGAGTAGGAACAAATCTTGATAAAACCATTTTAAGGGTAATCTTTCTTTTTGATATCACATTTTAACAGCAAATATCTTTCACAATGTCTTTATTAAAATGTTCCTACTTTACCTATCTGAAATAGTTATGTCATGGGTGACAATTATTAACTACATTGATATTAATAATAACACAAAACTAAAGGTCACAGTAGGGAGGCATTATAAAATAATAACTAAATACCTGGGTTCTGGTGCCCCACATCCTAGGTTTGAATCCTAGACATATTGCTTAATATATTTGTAACTTTGCATAAATTACTTAATGCCTCTGTAACACTTTTCTCATCTGTAATATAGGAATGGAAAATAACAAATAAGTATAGTGTAGGGACAACATGGCTTAAAATTGAAAACTTAAGTGATGATATAAGGAGTTCTATAACCTGTTGATTAAAGAAAACCTTGTATTTCAAAGGCACAACAATTTGTACCTGAAGAATTCCATAATATTATTAATTATGAGAATAAACTAATTAAGAAGGAGCATTGCCAAACAGCAACATTCTCAATGTGAAAACTATCTTAGATCTATGTGCATTCTAAAATAAAACACTGCTGAAAATTCAAACTTTGAGTGTATGGTTTATGAGAAAATAATTATATTCTTGATACTGAGAGAAAAGTTGATATAAGCATTTTGGGGATTTAAATTACTGCTGACTGTAATTTACCCTTTGATGTAGTAACCATGGCTTATCAAACATGAAACATATGTTCTTACTCTAAATTCAACTGATTCTATAAGTATTAATGGAATTAACCTTTTTTTTGTGAGTGTGGGGATTCACTGGCATCTAAGACTGGAGTCAGAAATACAGAAAAGCCTCTGCAGGATCAGTAGGCACTTCAACTTTTAAAAATTACTCAACAGTTCTCCCATAATGATATCAGGTAAACGAAATATACTGAACAAATAATCCATCCAATTAGAATTCATCATTAAAAAGCTCAAGCATGACTTCTGCCAAAATGGCACAGAGCTACTGACCAAGTTCCTTATGATGATTTTGGAAGGTTCATTACTAGCCTGTGAATAGAACGCTGCAGAGCTATGTCATAAAAACTGCCTGCTATAGTAAAGTTTGGAGAAAATCATGGTCTATTGATTTGTTTTGCTAACTATACCATGAAACACTGGAAAACATAAGAGGTAAGCACTTGGGAATGTCTCAAATATTTCTTCCTCAAACTAAATGTAAGTGACTGGGAGTGAGACAAGTCATATTAGAGTTATTTATCCTGTGAGATTGCAGTGTATACTGACAGAGTCAATGTACAAAATCTATTTCAGCCAGCAATTTTCTTCAGAAGGACTAAAATGTCACTATTGCTTTTATTCTCCTAGTCTCAAAGAATTCACTCTCTTCTTTTCTAAGACACAATTGTGTGAAGTCCACTCTTCTTATAAGTCACATTTAGAAAACAAGTTTCTTCAACTTGTTTCTTCTGCTGTAATCAAAATCTTTCAGGTTTACTGTAACAAGATCCATTATGAGATATTAAATGACTTTCATTTAGGTCTAAAGTTGGTTAGAATCTTAGGTACTTTTTATGTTTTTAAAGGTAAAGATAGAAAGTATTCTAGAATACATTTTCAGATAAATTACCATTCACGTGGTACTTTTATAGAAGACAAGTCACTGTTATCTCACTTGTCCACTTATATTTCCCAATAGGTCTCATATCATGATATTCTATCCAATCTGTAGGAAAGATATTTCATAACTTGGAGTTTCTGTGATCAAAGTTTTGTCTTTACATCACAATTTGGCAGCAGTGTAACATAGCCCACAGAGTACAGTAGTGATTACTTGTCTTTGCGGTATTTTAAAATGAAAAATTTTTACAGCTGCTCCAAACTTTATACACAATTCTGGGGAAAAACAAAAGCAAAACAAAACATGGTTCTCAGAAGATGTAACTCACTAGTACCAGCAGAAGAAACAAGATGGATTCTTTTCTTGTTTGGGGACACACACTGCCAGACACAACTATGAGATGCAACACACTACAGGAATTATAGTAAGTAACACTTCTAATATGTGGAATGAGATGTATTGCAATAATTATTTATTATTGATCTGATTGTCTCACTTTTAGTTGTTAACAGTGCTCAGTAAGTTTGGGTACTGTTAATCTAACTCACAGCTGAAATGCTTCCCATCAGTATTTTACTAAATAGCTTCATGATCCATATATGATCACTGCTGGAATCATTTTTCATAATGTAATTCTAAATTGATCACAATTTTTGACTTTCCTTTATGCCTTCACCTATAGCTGAAGAGAAGCTATTAAATAATTTTATTTGATCATGGTTTATGATAATTTTAATGTATTGTTGAATTCAGTTTACTAATATTTTGTTGAGAATGTTTACATCTATATTTCTCAAACCCATTGGACTCTAAATTTCATTTTGTGTGATATCTTTGGTTTTGGATCAAAGTGATGCTGGCCTTTTAGAATGACTTTGGAAGCCTTCCTTCCTCTGGGATTTTTTGAAATAGTTTGAGATGAATAAGTTTTAACTCTTCTCTAAATGTTTATTGGAATTCACCTGTGAAGCCCTCTGGTCCTGGACTCTTTTTGTTGGGAGTTTTTTAAATTACTGATTTAATTTCATTGCTGGTAATTTGTTCATATTTTATATTTCTTCCTGGTTCAGTCTTAAGAGATTGTATATTTCTAGTAGTTTGTTCATTTCTTCCAGATTTTTCATTTTATTGGATCATACACCATGATCAAGTGGGATTTATCCTAGGTATGCAAGGATGGTTCAAATATCTTCAATTCAATCAATGTAATGCACCACATTAACAAACTGAAGAATAAAAATCATATGATCATTTAAATAGATGCATAAAAAGCTTTTGACAAAATTCAACATCAATTTATGACAAAAACTCTCAACTAAATAGGTGTAGAGGGAACATACCTCAATATAATAAAGACCATAGTTGACAAGCTCACAGCTAACATCAACTCACTGCTGGAAAGCTGAAGCATTTCCTCTAACATCAGGAACCTTACAGGGGTGTCCACTCTCACCACTTTTAGTCAATATAGTTTTATAAACCCTATCCACAGCAATAAGACAAGAAAAAGGGATAAAATAATCCAAATTGGAAAGGAAGAAGTAAAAGTGTCACTTTTGATGGTGACATGATATGATACATAGGAAATTCTAAAAACACCACCAAGGTACTACTAGAACTTATCAATACAGGGTAAAAAATTAACATACATAAATCTCTTTTGTTCTATACACTAAAAATGAACTGTCAAAAAGAAAAATTAAGAAAACAATAAATTTACAATCTCATCAAAAAAATTAAAAATTAAGAATAATTTAACTAAGGAGGTAAAAGAAATGTACTTGAAAAACCATAAGACACTGATGAAAGAAATTGAAGACAAAATGAATGATAAAAAGATAAACTGTGCTCATATAAAAGAGTAAATTTAGAACATTCTCTAACATCATATACAAAAATAAACTTAAAATGGATTAAAGACCTAAATGTAAGACTGAGTATTATAAAACTCCTTGAAGAAAACCTAAGCAGAACACTTTTTGACATAAATTTGACATAAATTGCAGCAATATATTTTTCGATCCATCTCCTAGAGTAATGGAAAAAATAAATAGTAAATAACTAAACTAATAAGCTTTTTCACAGCAAAGCAAACTGTAAACAAAATGAAAAGACAACCTATGGGCTGGGAGAAAATATTTACAAGCAATGTGACCAACAATGGATTAATTTCCAAAATATACAAATAGCTCATACAGCTCAATATTTTAAAAATAACCCAATCAAAAAATGGGCAAAAGACCTGAATAGACATTTATCCAAAGAAGGCATACAGATGGCCAAAAGGCACATGAAAATATGCTCAACATTGCTAATTATTAGAGAAATGTAAGTCAAAACTACAACTGAGTATCACTTCAGAGCAGTCAGAATGGCCATCATCAAAATGTCTACAAATAATAAATGCTGGAGAGGGTGAAGAGGGAACATCCCTACACTGTTCGTTGGAATGTAAATTGGTGCAGCCACTATGGAGAACAGTATGGAGGTTCCTTAAAAAACTAAAAATAAGGTTGCTATATGATCCAGCAATCCCACTCTTGGGCATATATTCAGAAAAGATGAAAACTCTAATTTGAAAACATACATGCACCCCAATGTTCATAGCAGCACTATCTATAATAGCCAAGACATGGAAGCAACTTAAGTGTCCATGGAGACAGACAAATGGATAAAGAAGGTGTGATACACACACACACACACACACACACACACACACACACTGGAATATTACTCAGCCATAAAAAAGTAAAATACTGTCATTTTCAGCAATATGGATGCATCTAAAGATTATCATACCACGTGAAGTAAGTCAGACAGAGAAAGACAAATACTATATGATATCACTTATATGTGTAATCTAAAAAAAAATAATGCAAATGAACTTATTTCAAAAACAGAAAAGGACTCACAGACATAGAAAACAAACTTATGGTTACCAAAGGGGTAATGGGGGAGGGATAAATTAGGAGTTTGGAATTAAAATATACACACTACTATATATAAAGTAGATAACCAAAAAGGACCTACTGTATAGCACAGGGAAGTCTACTCATTATTTTGTAATAACCTATAATAAAAAAGAATCTAAAAAAATTATAACTAAATCACTTTGCTGTGTAACTGAAACTAACACAACTTTGTAAATCAACTATATTTTAATTAAAAAAAATTAAAAAGATACACTGTGCTCAGGGAATAGAATAATTAATATTGCCAAAATGACCATATAACCCAAGGCAATCTACAGATTCAATGCAATCCTTAACAAAAGAAAAAAATAACAATGGCATTTCTCACAGAGCTAGAACAATTGATTCCATAATTTGTATGGAGACAAAAAATATTTGAATAGCCAAAGCAATCTTGAGAAAGAAGAACAAAGATGTAGGTATCATGCTTCCTGACTATATGACAAATCTACAGTACTGGCACAAAGGCAGACACATAGTCAATGGAACAGAATAGACAACCAAGAATTGATCCCACACTTCTGTGAGAAATTAATCTGTGAAAAAAGAGGCAAGAATATACAATAGGGAAAAAGCCTCCTCAATTAATTGTGTTGGAAAAAATGGATAGCCACATTCAAAAGAATCAAAAATGGATAGCTACATGGAAAAATGGATAACTACATGCAAAAGAATCAAACTGGATGATTTTCTCACACTATATACAAAAATAAACTCAAAATGGATGAAATATTTCAATGTAAGATCTGAAACCATAAAACTTCTAGAAGAAACATAAGCAGTATGCTTTTTGACATCATTCTTAGCAGTATTATTTTGGATATGTCACCCGAGGAAAGAGAAATAAACTACAACTACATCAACTAAAAAGTTTTTGCACAGTAAAGGAAAATCTTTTTTCAACAATTGAGAAAGCTATCTACTGAATGGGAGAAGATATTTGCAAACAATATATTCATTAAGGGTGATATCCAAAATATACAAAGAATTTCATACAACTCAACATCAAAAAAACAAACAACTCAATAAAAAATGGGCAGAGGATCTAAATAGATATTTTTCTAAATGATCAGATAAATGCAAAGCAATACGACAATGAGATATTATCTCACACTTATCAGAATTGGCTATCAGCCAAAAGACAAAAACAGCAAGTGTCAGAGAGGACGTGGGGATAATGGAACCCTCGTGCATTGTTGGTAAAATATAAATTGATATTGTCACTATGGAAACCAGTATGGAGATTCCTCAAAAAATTAAAAATAGAGCTACCATACAATGCAGCAATTCCACACGAGTATTTATCCAATGAAAATGAAAACACTAATTTGAAAAGATACATGCACCCCTATGTTCATTGCAGCATTATTTATAATAGCCAACACATGGAAGCAACCTAAGTGCCCATAAATAGATTAATAAATAAAGAAGATGTGGTATATATATACACATACATACAATGGAATATTACTCACCCATAAAAAAACAATAAAATTATATCATTTGCAACACTGTGGATGGACTAGAGGGTATTAAGCTTGGTGAAGTGTCAGAGAAAGACAATGCTCTATGTTACCACTTATATGTGGAATCTAAAAAATAAAACAAATTAACAAACATAACTAAACAGAAATAGAGTCATAGTTAATGAGAACAAACAGGTGGTTGCCAGAGGGGAGGGTTGTGGGAAGAAGAGAGAAGTAGGTGAGGGAGATTAAGAGATACAAACTTTCAGTTACAAAACAAATGAGTCACAGGTATGAAAAGTACAGTATGGGGAATATAGTCAACAAATATGTAATAGCTTTGTAGAGTGACAAATGGAACTTAGACTTTTCATGGTGATTATTTAGAAATGTATAGAAATATCAAATAACTATATTGTGTAGTTGGAACTAGCATAGTGTTGTAGGTCAATTATCCTTCAAAAATAAACAAACAAACAAACACATAGAAAAAGATATCAGATTTGTGGTTACTAGAGGCAGAGGGTGGAGGGAAGTTGAACTGGATGAAAATGATCAAAAGGTACAAGTTTCCAGTTATAGATAAATATGTATTAGAGATATGAACAACATGATAAATATAATTAACACTGCTGTACATTATATATGAAAGTTGTTAAGTGAATAAAGCCTAAGAGTTCTCAACACAAAGAAAATATATTGGGCTTCCCTGGTGGCGAAATTGTTGAGAGTCCGCCTGCCAATGCAGGGGACACAGGTTCATGCCCCGGTCCGGGAAGATCCCACATGCCATGGAGCAGCTGGGCCCGTGAGCCATGGCCGCTGAGCCTGCGCGTCCGGAGCCTGTGCTCTGCAAGGGGTGAGACCACAACAGTGAGAGGCCCGCGTACTGAGAAAAAAAGAAAATATATTTTTTAATTTTCTTAATTTTGTATATATGAGATGATGGATAATAAATAAAATTATTGTGGTAATCATTTCATGATGTATGTAAACCAAATCATTATGCTGTACACCTTAAACTTACATAATGCTGTATGTCAATTATAGCTCAGTAAAACTGGAAGAGAAAAATTAAAACTCAAAAATGAATTTTATTGCCACAAAGTTTTAATACAAGATTATATAAATTGTTGTATCTTTATCTTTATATTAACTTTTCAGAATATAGATTATTTGACTGGCTAGAAAAGTTTGATTTATATAACTGATGTACCAATATGTTTTTCCATGTTATTAGAAAAGATTTCTCTTTCATAAACCTATTCTCTAATAGTTTTTCTAAAAGCTTTATGAATTTGTCTTTCATATTAGATGTTTATTGCAATTTGAATTTACTTGTGTTTATGGTATTTACTATTGTAAATTTACTTGTTTTTACTATTGTTTATGGAAACAATGAAATTGTTCCATATATATATATGGATATCTATATCAGATATAGCTATCTGATTTTGTCAGCACATTTTACTGAATTGACCAACTAATTACTGCTCTGCTCTTCCTTCTCTGTCATAAATCACACGTATCTATGTAAGCATAGGTCTATTTGAGGGGATATTCTTGATATCCTGCATTTCTATAGATTGCAACAGATTATCAATTTCTAATACAGGACTCAGGATTTTGACTGAGGTGGAAATGAAACTGTAAATAAATTCAGGAAAAATGACACCTTTATAATACTGTCTTCCAAGCCATCATTTTCATATATCTAAGTATTTAGGTCTCTTTTTAATGTTCTTCTTTGGAGGCTTATCCCTATATTTCTAGCCTCTGGATGAATGTGTGTATATGTTATTTTATATAGAATTTAGCTTATTTTTTAAAACTCTCATAGCTATTTTTAAGAAATACCCCATTTTTTTTTATCTCTTACCTATGAGCCATGGAAAAAATGGCCATAGTCAAATATCCATTTGGGTCAAGTCACCCTGATTGCCACCTAAGTTTTGCCACAATTTCAGTAATTACATACATTTTTCCTCTTATGATTATGGACTGTCACCTAGTCTACAATCCTGGAAACCATTATCCTCACTAATATTTGAAAGACCAACTTCATTATAGCAGTTCCCACTGTCATTCTTGGCTCACAAAGGACAGTCATTATAGAGTGTCCCTATTGCCTTAATGAAGGTAGTATACTCTTGTTTCCTTTGGGGAATAAAACAAAGTAGTAGTGGATTCTCAGTACAAAAATTATTTCTAAACTTAACAACTTCCTGAGCCTTTTCACACTTCCTCAATAATATTTCAAGAATATTTCAGTATCTTCTCATTCACTGAATGCTGTCCTCATGGCCAAGCATCAAAGAACTATTGCAGCATAGTACTGCTATCAGCCTCAGATGCCAGAACATTGGCTCCTGAGTCATTGGTCAGTTTCCCATATCAAAAATTCTTTTTTTCAGCCTCCCATTCTCCACTCCTCAGTATAGTTCAATATCTTTAACATCAAAAGATCCACTTCCACATGTGTCTCCTTGATTCTTACTGGTACGTATTATTCACACTCTACAATTTATTTAGCATCTAGGACTTTCCTCTGTGACTAGAGCCTGCACTTCATTGCTAGATCTATGCTGTGTCCTAAACATGCTTACTAGCTTAAGTCATGGCTTTTTTCATCTTTAAAAAGACAAGTGAAAGCTTGAGAGTCACTTGCTTCAGGTAAAAACTTTGCAGGAAGTCAAGTGAAAGTTTACTGCTTTCTTCTAGCAAAGAGAATGAGGCAATTCAAAGTTATCCAGTCAAAATCTTTTCATTCTTGCTTTTCCCACATTTTGCCAATTTTCTCCATTTGAAATGTATGTTAAAGTATCAATTGAAATCATTATTTCATCCATCATTGTATTTCTTTTTATTTTGTTCTACTTCTAATGCATTTTGGTATTTTCTTCACTTATATCTTCTAATTTTCTATTTCTACTAGTGTACATACACTACCACTTGTCTCACCAATCATGAGTTTTTTAATGGCTACATTTAAAAAATATAAATGGCTATGTTTTCAGATTTTAAACAACGTAACAAATTTATAGAAGTGAAAAGTTACACAGATTTAACTTTTTTAAATGACAAAGAGTGGACCCTTCTACCCCACTAATCCTAGACTCTATTCTGCTCACTACACAAGCTTGAGAGATAAGATTTCAACAATTTTTTTCATACATCAATTTTCTACATAATAAGCTTATAGAACTAGTTTCTCTTAGTTGCTGAGAATTGGTTCTGTTACATTAAACCATTCTAGAACTTCCTAGAACCCCTAAGTCCAAATATATTTTCTTTAATTGTTGTGTTATATCATTATGGGTTATGTAAATACTGTTTATTACTATGATTATTTCATTATGCAATATTTTGTTTTTTAATAGCTAATGACTATTTTTAATTTGCATATGTTTTACATAGCTATAACTATATTTATTTCCAGTTGCTCCAAAAATCTCTGTCCCACAGTAGTTCTAAATCTGTGGTCCCTGGACAAGCAGCTTCAACATAACCTTGTAAATTATTTTGTATACAAATTCTATGGTCCCAACTGAGACCTCCTGGGTTAGAAACTGGATGGGGCCTACCGCATTGTTTTAAAATCCTCAGGGTAAATTTTTTGCATGCTCATTGTTCCAAATATGTTTCCAAAACTTCAAATACATCAGCAATATTTTTTGTATAGTCTATTCTTCACCTGGAGACCTAAATAACACATCCTTTTATTTCTCTGCCACCTGGACTACTTTTTCTATTAAGTTGGTGCACACAAGTACTCTACTGTGTTTTGCTCTTGATTCGATCTCATATTTCTTATCTCATGGCTTCCACTTTTCTCATTTGTGGTTTATATTCTTGTTTTACTGAACCATATTCTCTAAGGACTACTTAAATAAGTATTGTGGTTTTAGATGAGAGTAATTTTATTAAGTTTATTTTTTTTTAAAGTATAGGGTTCTAACTTGTAAAAACAACTCTCTCAGACATTTGAAATATTGCTGCATTACCTCCAAGCATTCATAGATATTATAGAGTAGTCAGAAACACCTTGATTTTAACTATTTTTTGAGTGGCCTGGGAATGTTTAACACCTTCTATTTTACCCTGGTATTATAAAATGTTATTATATGACTTGTTATGAACTTTGTTTTGTTGTTGTTGTTGCTGTCCATTTTCTTGTCTCAAAAATCCTGTTTATACTACTCACTTAAAAATTTACATAGGAATAACATTTTATAATTGATTAGTGTTTTAAATTTGAAAAGACAATATTCCTATATTTCTTTTAAGAATAAGATATTAACTATTTTATTAACCATCTTAATAGGGTATTAATTCCACTGTGTAATAAGAATATGAGGCCATGGAAATTTACATAATTTTCCTGAGGTTATGAAAGAGAGCCAACTCAGGTACACCAATCATCACCATTTTTTTTTGTTTTTTGTTTTTGTTTCTTTTTGTGGTACATGGGCCTCTCACTGCTGTGGCCTCTCCCGCTGTGGAGCACAGGCTCCGGACACGCAGGCCCAGTGGCCATGGCTCACGGGCCCAGCCACTCCGCGGCATGTGGGATCCTCCCGGACCGGGGCATGAACCCATGTCCCCTGCATCGGCAGGCGGACTCTCAACCACTGCGCCACCAGGGAAGCCCTATCATCACCATTTAATTTACCTAAGTGTTGTTATAATTTCTATTGACATATTACTAGTCTCAGATTAAATTTTAAAACTTATTAAATTTACCTTCCAGCTTTGACAATTTTTTTTGTTGTAACATTTACCTATGATGTTAATTTAAAATAAATAACAAAACAATCAAAACATATATTATCCTGAGTTAGTTAATCTAACTCTGTT
Organism: Monodon monoceros; assembly: GCF_005190385.1. Taxonomy (NCBI): domain Eukaryota; kingdom Metazoa; phylum Chordata; class Mammalia; order Artiodactyla; family Monodontidae; genus Monodon; species Monodon monoceros. The sequence goes on from NW_021701183.1 coordinate 1,008,374, forward strand.
GGGTGCTATGACTTGTGATAAAAAAATCAAAATCTTTAAAAATTATTTAAAAATATCTGTACAAGTGCAATATATGTTGTATAAAAACAGTATATGAATTTATTTATGTACATTATGCCACAGTTGTCATAGACATCATATATGTTATTTTTACTTCAAAGTTTTTCAAACTTTAACTTTCAGTAATCAATATATATTCCAACATATGCAATTGCATATGAATTTTAAAAATTCTAAGCATAGTCTGTCAAAATGTCCATCTTTTGCCATAATTACAAATGTGTTCAATTCTGTGCTCTGTATAAGAACTCAAGAAAGAGAGTAGTTAATATTGTTAGGAGAAAATTTAGTCAGTTAATCAAAGATTATAGATAAAAATATCTAGAAACACACAGAGATATCATAAAAATTCATGGTCACATGCCACTTTCAACATACATAAATATGTAAGTATTATTTTGTGAACACAAGACTTCATGTGCATGGGGGAGTGTGATAAAGTGAAAGCTAAGTGAAATAGGAGGAAAATTAACTAAGTGGTATATATTAGGAAGATGAAAATTTTCAAAAAGAACTGTTAAAGAACACATAATTAAGCAGAGAAGCTTTAAAGGGATTAAAAGTGTTATAAATGGAATCATATTGCTGATTCTTTATGCTCTACTTTTATTCTTTTTTATTTTTTAAATCTTTATTGGAGTATAATTGTTTTACAAGGGTGTGTTAGTTTCTGCTAACAAAGTGAGTCAGCTATACATATATCCCCATAAATCCTCCCTCTTGTGTCTCCCTCACACCCTCCCTATCTCACCCCTCTAGGTGGTCACAAAGCACCGAGCTGATGTCACTGTGCTATGTGGCTGCTTCCCACTAGCTATCTACTTTACATTTGGTAGTGTATATATGTCCATGCCACTCTCTCACTTCGTCCCAGCTTCCCTTCCCCCTCCCCATGTCCTCAGGTCCATTCTCTACATCTGCATCTTTATTCCTGTCATGCCCCTAGGCTCGTCAGAACAAGTTGTTTTTTTTTTTTAATTCTCTCTCTATATATGTGTGTGTTAGCATACTGTATTAGTTTTTCTCTTTCTGACTTTCTTCACTCTGTATAACAGACTCTAGGTCCACCCACCTCACTACAACTATCTCAGATTCATTTCCTTTTATGGCTGAGGAATATTCCATTGGATATATATGCCACATCTTCTTTATCCACTCATCTGTTGATGGACACTTAGGTTGCTTCTATATCCTGGCTATTGTAAATAGTGCTGCAATGAACACTGGGGTGCATGACTCTTTTTGAATTATAGATTTCTCAGGGTATATACCCAGTAGTGGGAATGCTGGGTCATATGGTAGTTCTTTTTTAGTATTCTAAGGAACCTCCATACTGTTCTCCATAGTGGCTGTGTCAATTTACATTCCCAACGACAGTGCAGGAGGGTTTCCTTTTCTCCACACCCTCTCCAACACTTATTGTTTGTAGATTTTTTGATGTTGGTCATTCTGACTGCTGTGTAATTTGATTTGAATTTCTCTAATGATTAGTGATGTTGAGCATCCTTTCATGTGTTTGTTGGCAATCTGTATATCTTCCTTGGAGAAATGTCTATTTAGGTCTTTGGCCCATTTTTGGATTGGGTTGTTTGGTTTTCTTTTTTGATATTGAGCTGCATGAGCTGCTGGTAAATTTTGGAGATTAATCCTTTGTCAGCTGCTTCATTTGCAAATATTTTCTCCCATTCTGAAGGTTGTCTTTTCATTTTGATATGGTTTCCTTTGCTGTGCAAAAGATTTTATGTTTCATTAGGTCTCATTTCTTATTTTTTTAATTTCCATTTCTCTAGGAGGTGGGTTAAAAAGGATCTTGCTCTGATTTATGTCATAGAGTATTCCACCTATATGTTCCTCTAAGAGTTTGATAGCGTCTGGCCTTACATTTAGGTCTTTAATCCATTTTGAGTTTATTTTTGTGTGTGGTGTTAGGGAGTGTTCTAATTTCATTCTTTTAAATGTAGCTGTCCAGTTTTCCCAGCACCACTTATTGAAGAGGCTGTCTTTTCTTCATTACATATTTTTACCTCCTTTATCAAAAATAAGGTGACCATATGTGCATGGGTTTATCTCTGGGCTTTCTATCCTGTTCCATTGATCTATATTTCTGTTTTTGTGTCAGTACCATACTGTCTTGATTAGTGTAGCTTTGTAGTAGAGTCTGAAGTCCAAGAGCCTGATACCTCCAGCTCTATTTTTCTTTCTCAAGATTGCTTTGGTTATTCAGGGTATTTTGTGTTTCCATACAAATTGTGAAATTGTTTGTTCTAGTTCTGTGAAAAATACCATTGGTAGTTTGATCAGTCTTGCATTGAATCTGTAGATTGCTTTGGGGAGTATAGTCATTTTCACAATGTTGATTCTTCCAATCCAAGAACATGGTATATTTTGCCAACTGTATCATCATTAATTTCTTTCATCAGTGTCTTATAGTTTTCTGCATACAGTTCTTTTGTCTCCTTAGGTAGGTTTATTCCTAGGTATTTTATTCTTTTTATTGCAGTGATAAATGGCAGTATTTCATTATTTCTTTTTCAGACTTTTCATCATTAGTTTAGAGGAATGCAAGAGATTTCTGTGGATTAATTTTGTATACTGCTACTTTACCAGATTTATTCATTAGCTTTAGTAGTTGTCCGGTAGAATCTTTAGGATTCTTTGGTATAGTGTCATGTCATCTGTAAACAGTGACAGCTTTACTTCTTATTTTCCCATTTAGATTCCTTTTATTTCTTTTTCTTCTCTGTTGTAGCTAAAACTTCCCAAACTATGTTGAATAATAGTGGTGAGAGTGGGCAACCTTGTCTTGTTCCTCTTCTTAGAGGAAATGGTTTCAGTTTTTCACCATTGAGGATGATGTTGGCTGTGGGTTTGTCATATATGGCCTTTATTATGTTGAAGTAAGTTCCCTCTATACCTACATTATGGAGGGCTTTTATCTTAATGGGTGTTGCATTTTGTCATAAGTTTTTCTGCATCTGCTGAGATAATCATATGGTTTTTCTCCTTCAATTTGTTAATATGGTGTATCACATTGATTTGTGCATATTGAAGAATCCTTGCGTTTGTGGGATAAACCCCACTTGATCATGGTGTATAATCCTTTTAATGGGCTGTTGGCTTCTGTTTGTTGGTATGATTTTTTTTTTTTGATATCTATGTTCCTCAGTAATATTGGCCTGTTATTTTCTTTATTTGTGACATCTTTGTCTGTTTTTGGTATCAGGAGGATGGTGGCCTCCTAGAATGAGTTTGGGAGTGTTCCTCCCTCTGCTATATTTTGGAAGAGTTTGAGAAGGATTGGTGTTAGTTCTTCTCTAAATGTTTGATACAATTTGCCTGTGAAGCCATCTGGTCCTGGGCTTTTGTTTGTTACAAGATTTTAATCACAGTCTCAATTTAATTGCTTGTGATTGGTCTGTTTATATTTTCTATTTCTTCCTGATTCAGTCTTAGAAGGTTGTGCTTTTCTAAGAATTTGTCCTTTTATTCCAGGTTGTGCATTTTATTGACATATAGTTGCTTTTAGTAATCTCTTATGATCCTTTGTACTTCTGCAGTGTCAGTTGTTACTTCTCCTTTTTCATTTCTAATTCTATTGATTTGAGTCTTCTCCCTTTTTTTCTTGATGAGTCTGGCAAATGGTTTATCAATTTTGTTTACCTTCTCAAAGAACCAGGTTTTAGTTTTATTGATCTTTGCTTTTGTTTCCTTCATTTATTTTTCATTTATTTCTGATATGTCTCTATGATTTCTTTCCTTCTGCTAATTTTGGGGGTATTTTGTTCTTCTTTCTCTAGTTGCTTTAGGTGTAAGATTAGGTTGTTATTTGAGACGTTTCTTGTTTCTTGAGGTAGGATTGTATTGCTATGAACTTCCCTCTTAGAACTGCTTTTGCTGCATCCCATAGGTTTTGCGTCATCATCTTTTCATTGTCAATTGTTTTTAGATATTTTTTGCTTTCCTGTTTGATATGTTCCATGATCTCTGAGTTATTTAGTAGTGTATTGTTTAGCCTCCATGTGTTTGTATTTTTTACAGGTTTTTTTCCTGTATTTTATATCTAGTCTCATAGCATTGTTGTTGAAAAGATACTTGGTACAATTTCAATTTTCTTAAATTTACCAAGGCTTGATTTGTGACCCCTGATATGATCTATCCTGGAGAATGTTCCATGAGCACTTGAGAAGAAAGTGTATTCTGCTGTTTTTGGATGGAATGTCTTGTAAATATTAGTTAAGTCCATCTTGTTTAATGTATCATTAAAAGCTTGTGTTTCCTTATTTATTTTCATTTTGGATGATCTGTCCATTTGTGCAAGTGGGGTGTTAAAATCTCCAACCATGATTGTGTTACTGTCAATTTTCAATTTTATGGCTGTTAACATTTGCCTTATGTATTGAGTTGCTCCTATGTTGGGTGCATAAATATGTATAATTGTTATACCTTCTTCTTGGATTGATCCTTTGATTATTATGTAGTGTCCTTCTTTGTCTCTTGTAATAGTCTTTATTTTAAAGTCTGTTTTGTCTGATATGAGAATTGCTACTCCAGCTTTCTTTTGATTTCCATTTGCATGGAATTTCTGTTTCCATCCCCTCACTTTCAATCTGTATGCCTCCCTAGGTCTGAAGTAGGTCACTTGTAGACAGCATATATATGGGTCTTGTTTTTGTATCCATTCAGGCAGTCTATGCCTTTTGGTTGGAGCATTTAATCCATTTACATTTAATGTAATTATCGATATGTGTTTTCCTATTATCCTTTTCTTCCTTGCTTTGGTTTGTTTTAGTAGGTTTTTTCCTTCTCCTGTGTTTCCTGCCTAGAGAAGCTCCTTTAGCATTTGTTGTAAAGCTGGTTTTGTGGTGCTGAATTCTCTTAGCTTTTTTTTGTCTTTAAACCTTTTAATTTCTCTGTTGAATCTGAATGAGATCCTTGCTGTGTAAAGTAATCTTGGTTGTAGGTTTTTCCCTTTCAGCACTTTAAATATGTTCTGCCACTCCCTAGTGGCTTGTACAGTTTCTGTGAAAGATCAGCTGTTAATCTTTGGGTGATTCCATTGCATGTTATGTATTGGTTTTCTTTGGCTGCTGTTAATATTTTTTCTTTGTATTTAGTTTTTGATAGTTTAATTAATATGTGTCTTGGTGTGCTTCTCCTTGGATTTATCCTGTATGGGACTCTCTGCACTTCCTGAACTTGATTAACAATTTCCTTTCCCATATTAGGGAAGTTTTCAACTATAATCCCTTCAAATATTTTCTCAGTCCCTTTCTTTTTCTCTTTTTCTTCCAGGACCCCTATAATTTGAATGTTGGTGTGTTTAATGTTGTCCCAGAGGTCTCTGAGACTGTCCTCAGTTCTTTTCATTCTTTTTTTCTTTATTCTGCTCTGCATTAGTTACTTCAACTCTTTTATCTTCCAGGTCACTTATCTGTTCTTCTGCCTCAGTTATTCTTCTATTGATTCCTTCTAGGGAATTTTAAATTTAATTTATTGTGTTGTTCATCATTGTTTGTTTGCTGTTTAGTTCTTCTGGGTCCTTTTTAAATGCTTCTTCTATTTTCTCCATTCTGTTTACATGATTTTGTACCATCTTTACTGTCATTACTCTGAATTCTTTTTCACCTAGACTGCCTATTTCTTCTTTTTTTTTTTTCTGGTCTGGTGCATTGTTACCTTGCTCCTTCATCTGCTGTATGTTTCTATGTCTTCTCATTCGGCTTAACTCACTGTGCTTGGGGTCTCCTTTTCACAGGCTGCCTGTTCATAGTACCTGTTGTTTTTGGTGTCTGCCCCCACTGGAGAAGTTTTGTTCAATGTGTTTTGTAGACTTCCTGGTAGACGGGTCTAGTGTCTGTGTTGTGGTGGATGAGGCTGGGTCCTGTCTTTCTGGTTGGTAGGACCTTGTCCAGTGGTGGTTTTTGGGGTGTCTGTGACCTTATTATGATTTTAAGCAGTTTCTCTGCTAATGGGTGCTGTTGTGTTTCTGTCTTACTAGTTGTTTGGCATAGGGTGTCCAGAACTGTAGCTTGCTGGTCGTTGAGTGTAGCTGGGTCTTAACATTGAGATGGAGATCTCTGGGAGAGCTTTTGCTGTTTGATATTACATGGAGCTGGAAAGTCTCTAGTGGACCAATGTCCTGAACTCTGCTCTCTCCCCACAGTGTCACAGGCCTGACACATGGCCGGAGCACCAAGATCCTGTCAGCCACACGGCTCAGAAGAAAAGTGAGAATAAAATAAATAAATAAATAAAATTTCTTAAAATAAAATATAATCATTAAAAATAAAAAAAAATAAAAATAATAAAAAATAGAAGAAAGAAAGAAGAGAGGAACCAAACTAAAAAACAAATTCAGCAAAGGTAACAAGCACTAAAAACTCTACTAAGTATATAAATATATAAATAAATAAATTATATATACATATATATATATATATCTGACAGAACCCTACAACTAATGATAAAAGCAAATCTATAGAAACAAAATCACACAAAGAGGCATACACATACATACTCAAAAAAAGAGAAAAAGGAAAAAAATATATATCATTGCTCCCAATGTCTACTGCCTCAATTTTGGGATGATTCATTGTCTCTTCAGGTATTCCACAGTTGCAGGGTACATCAAGTTGATTGTTGAGGTTTAATCCGCTGCTCTTGAGACTGCTGGGCATGATTTACCTTTCTCTTCTTTGTTTGCAGAGCTGCTGGGGTTCAGCTTTGGATTTGGTCCCTCCTCTGCATGTATGTCACCTGAGGGCATCTCTTCTTCACTCAGACAGGATGGGGTTAAATTAGAAGCTTATTCCTGGGCTCTAGCTCACTCAGGCTGGTGGGAGGGACGGGTATGCAATGCAGGGTGAGCCTGCAGCAGCAGAGGTCGGTGTGATGTTGCAACAGACTGAGGCATGTCTTGTGTTCTCCCCGGGAAGTTGTCCCTGGATCACGGGACACTGGCAGTGACGGGCTGCACAGGCTCCCAGGAGGGGAAGTGTGGATAGTGACCTGTGATTGCACACAGGCTACTTGGTGACTGCAGCAGCAGCTTTATCATTTCATGGCCTTCTCTGTTTTCCTTGCTGATAGCTGTGGCTTGTGCCCATCTCTGGAGCTTGTTTAGGCAGGTGCTCTGAATACCCTCTCCTTGTGCACCCCAAAGCAATTGTATCTTGCCTCTTATGCAGTTCCAGACTTTTCCCCTGACTCCCTCCCTGTTATCTGTTGTGCACTTGCCCCCTTCAGGATGTGTTCATGCAGTCAACCCCAGTCCTCTCCCTGGGATCTGACCTCTGAAGCCAGAGCCCAGCTTCCAGCTCCCACCTGTCCTGCCCTGTGAGCAAACAAGGCTCTTAAGCTGGTGAGTGCTTGTTGGCACTGATCCTCTGTGCAGTAATCTCTCCCCTTGCCTTCAGCACTTCTGTTGTTGCACTCTCTTCCATGGCTCCAAAGCTTTCCCCCCACACACACCCCATCTCTTCCAGTGAAGGGGATTCCTTGTGTGTGGAAACTTTTCCTCCTTCACAGCTCCCTCCCAGTGGTGCAGGTCCCATCCCTATTCTTTTGTCTCTGTTTTTTCTTTTTACTTTTGCCCTACCCAGTTACATGGGGAGTTTCTTGCCTTTTGGGAAGTCTGAGGTCTTCTGCCAGCATTCAGTAGGTGTTCTGCTGGATTTGTTCAACATGTAGATGTATTTTTGATGTATTTGTGGGGAGGAATTTGATCTTCACATCTTACTCTTCCACCATCTTGAAGGTCTCAGAGCATGAACTTTAGAATAAGAAAATATTGGGGTCAATCTCAGACTTGCCAACAAATAGCTGTACTTGTTTGCCTTCTTCTTTAGTCTTTTGCCTGTCTTTTCTATTATGTGCTTTCAATGAAACCTTCTCACAACTCAATACCTACATTTTTAAATGGAATATTCTTCCTTATACCTCTTGATATTAATAACTTCTAAATATCAATCATGTATAAGTTAAATAATTATTTCCCCAAGAAATCAAATCCAGACTTCTCTGACTTAACTAAATACCACTAACCTAGAACATCTTGAACTTGTTGTTTGTGATTATTGATTAAAGTCTTTCTTCTCTTATATAATGCTTACTATTGAAGTGCAAAGACTGAACACAGTACTTAAGAAATAATAGACACTTGTGAAATACTTTTGAATGACGACTCTTTGTATCACTGCGCATTAGTTTTCTGTCATGTTAACTGTTCTTACCACACAATCAGCCAATCAATCAATCAATGGACATGAGAAAACTCTGAGAAGTGTTGGATATTATCTATTACCTTGACTTTGGTAATGGTATCATTGATGTTTCCATATGTGCAAACTCATCAAAATGTATACATTAATTATGTGCAGTTCTTTGTGCATCAGTTATAGCTCCATATAGCTATCAAAATTGGATGTATCTATACCATACCTTAAATTAATGAGTATTAAATTCATTCATTCAAAAATACATATTGAATACCTCCTACATGCTCAATGTTTTAATGGTTGTTTGTTTTTTGGCCCTTGGTGTATAGTGTTTAATAAAACAGACAAAGAACTTGCCTTCACAGTGTATATAGTGTAATGAGGAAGTTACACTTTAACTAAGGGATCAGTAACATGAAATGGTTATAATTGCTTTGAATTCAAACTGTTCAGGACCACAAGCTAGTTATGGTAGTGTGATTTTAAAAGAAATTGTTGAAAATTCCCTGTCTTTAGAGGTGATATTTGGGTAGTGCCTTCACTAAATTGAAGGACTTAGCCATATTAATATCTAAGGGAGCTGCATTGCAGGTAGAGGGAAATTTGTTGGTCTTAATGAGAAACTGTTTGATGTATTTGTGGAACTATATAGAAACAGTGTGGATGAGGTAAGATGAGTGAAAGTAAAAATGAAGAGAGATGAGATTTATGCAGAAATGAGAAGCTGTGATATATAAGGCCTTCCAAGTCAGGGCATGGATGTGGGTTTTATTCAGACAGTTATGAGAAAATGTTTTGAGTTCAGATTTATATTTTGAAAAAAATATTTTGGCTTCTGTGTGAAAAAACTGGATTCTAAGGAAACAAAAGAGGAAGCAGAGTGTCAAGTATGGTTTGATTTCCATGTTTTAGGTGAAGAATGATGATAGATTAGATGAGGGTTTTAGAAGTGACTATAGAGAATAATGAGCATGTTTAGTATATATTTTATTGAAGTGGTCATCAGGATTTCCAGTTATATTAGATGTAAAGGAGTTGGGAGAAAATAAAGCGCCCAGTATTATGTAGATTTTGACTTGAAAGATTAATGGAGATGTTGTTTATTAAAACGAGGAATCCTTGGGAAGGATGAAGTTTGTGTAGGGTAATAAAGAATTTGGATATAGTCACAATAAGTTAATAAGTACACCAGGACAATAAGCATAAACCAAGACAAAGAGATGTATATAAGCCACATTACATATTATAATTCTAGCAGTTGTCTGGAGTTTAGAAGACATATGGGCAGGAAACATAAATATGTGTGTCATTATCATATACCTCAATTTACCCACATTAGATTGGATTGTATTACTCTGGGAGCAAGTGCAGATAGAGAAACAAAAAAATTCCACCTCAAGTCTATGACATTAGAAGGTTAGAAAAATAAGGAGGATTTAGTAGGAGGAAAAACAGAAGACTTTCAGCAGATGACAGAAGAGGAGACTGAAGTTAAATGAATAGGAGTCAAGAATACATATACACTTATCTATGGTAAATACTGAGAGTTTTCTCAATATACTATCAATTTGCATGCCAACCAGTAATGTATGAGTGTTACAGTTAATCTCTATTTTGATCACCCTCAATATGTTTTATCCTAAATGTCCTTTGCCTATTTCAAGTTAACAAAATTGTTTTCCCTCCTTTGTTCCTCTAAATGTTTATTGTTTCACCATTCACACTTAAATCTCCAATCCATTCAAATTAATTTTTGTGTATATATGTGATAAGATGAATTTCCATATTTCTTCTTACTCTATTGACCAACACCAATTATTGAAAAGATATATTTTCACAATTGTATCCTCAGCCACCTTTATGTGAGGTTGTCATTAACTTTTCAGGGTGCCAAATTTTAAGCCATAAATCATTCTATTATTTTGATTTGGATGTGTCTCCCAAAATCATCTCTGCTTTCCCCAACTCACATGTAGATATTTTATAATAGGACTTCCACAAACTTATGCAATTTACTTAGAATTAACAGGTGCTAGCAGACCTTTTTAACCAAAGTAACTGAAGCATGGGCCTCAGCAGTTACAAGTGATAAATGAAGAAAGGAGGGAAGGAGAGAAGTAGGGAAGAAGAAAGGAAGGAAGAGTGAAAGAACTTTGCCCACCATTTGGACTGAGGTGCCTTTCAGACATATACATAGATTTATCCATAGTCAGGTCTTGAATTTATCCATAGTCAGCCAAAATCACCAGGTGTTAAAAAAAAAGTGCCTCTCAAAATATGATCTAGAGATATGCAAAATGTACAAAAGTTAACAAAGGAAGCAGCAGAGGTGAAAGAATCCACAAAGAAGCTTCAGCAGTATTCAGAGGACTGTACAGAAAGACATGGGAATATCTTAAAAAACAATAACAGATAGAATTGTATAAATTAATATTTGATTACATATATTCCTCATGAATTTAAAAATAGAAAATTTTTATTCACTACAAAACTAAACTATACATGTATATGTACTTACTAAACAGTATGAAATGTAGTATAAATTTTTATTTTATCTAATAATGTTCAAATCATTTGTTAATTTTTAGAAAATTTTATGTGAATTTTTTTGCTAAAAGATGTCTTTATCTGAGATAGAATTTGATATTGGAAACTGCGTGAAATCCTTCCAACTGTTGAACTGATAGCCATTAGGTCTCCAGAGGCTGCAGGTGGTGGCAAATGTTATATCTACATACCTAGCTGTCGACCTTTTCTATGTCACTTGGACCTAGAAAATGTTTACCTTGACCCCCAGCAACAATACTGTCACTGGCCCTGTCACCTGCCCCACAGCCCCCATCAAGGCAGTACACCTTAGGAACAGTGAACAAGAGCTGCATATACACACACCTCCTTGACTGCATCCTGGCAGGGGCTGCATCTTGGCCACTTCCACACCTCCCTGACTCTGCATCCCCACCACTTTTCCTGATTGTGCAACCCCTACCAGAGAATATCATTAGGATACTTCTGTTCCTCATAAAGATTTAAAGTTAAAATCAGGAATGTCATTGCACTGACTCTTCTATTGGCTTCTGTTGAACTTATGGCAAACCCACTGATTTTTTTCCTAACCCTTATGATACTAGCCAAAATTTTTATACATTCACTTTCTCTGTTATCAACTAAATCATGTTACAACAGGGAAAAAATCATCAGTGATCGACATGAAACCCTATGAAAATTTCAGAATTTAAATTATTAATAAACACAGTTGACCCTTAAATATCATGGGCTTGAACTGTGCAGGTTAAATTATATGCAGACTTTTTTCAATAGTAAATACTACAGTAGTACACCATCCCACACTGGTTGAATTTATGCATGTGGATCCATGAATACAGAGAAACCAAACTGCACATAGGGCTGACTAAAAGTTATAACTGAATTTCTGACTGTGCAGAGGGTCAGTGCCCCTAACCCCCATGTTGTTGGAGAGTCAACTGTGTATGACAATATCACAATGTATAATGTAGTATATCATATAATATTGTATTATTTGTCAAAAATGAGATTTACATTTCAATATTTTAGCAATTTTTATGTCCATACTGCTGCTTACAGGCTGAAAACCAGCTATGAGGAGATCTAAATAAAGGTGGTGCCACAAATATCAAAATGGTTTAAATAAGAATGAGAAGTCAACAACCATCTGAGACAGTGAAATCCAGCATGTTCTGATATAAATTTAAAAAAGCAAAAATGTTTATTAGTAATAGTAATGATGATGGTTACCATTTTAGGGGTTCTTGATACATTTAGACCCTGTGCTTAGCATTGTTTATTCATTATCTCATTTAATTATCATAACTCAATGGGGCATAATTTAAAATCAGGTATATTTTAGCATGGAGGAAGTTGAAATGCAGAGAGGTGAGATAGTGAGTCTAAGGTCTCATAGCTAGTAAGTGCTGAAAGCAGGATTGAAAGATATTTTAACTCCAGAGCAACTGTTCTTATCCACTATGCAATACTTATTACTTCTATTTTTATATTATAATTTATAATGCACAAGAAAATGATCTTTATACTGAAAAATCTACAAAATATTCTTTTAATAGTGTGAAGAGCACCTCTTAGTTAGAAAACTTACTTTCCTTTATAAGGTATTATCCAAACATGTAGTCATATTTCAAAGACTAATTATATATGTAAGTGTAGATATAGATATAGATATAGATAGTGAGGATGGCTTAACTATGATAAAGAAGCAAATTAAAATATTTTATGGATTCTTTTGTGAATATTTTTAGGATTCCCTTTCTTCAGTCCTTCTTTCCATCTTTCTTCATCCTTTCAAATTATTTTAAGTGATCAATGAAAGTAGTTCTACAAAAGAGATACACGATCTTATGTTGAATACATACCTCAATATTATTTTAGTATAATAAGTATTAGTACATGAAGAGGAAAGGGAAAATTTTTTACTACCCCATTTGCAAGCAATTTAAACAACTATAAATCTTGTGTAGTTCCTAGAATACATCAAAGAAAAACAGGTTTAGAGCATCTGGAGTTTTCTTCAGGTGGCTAAGTAAGTGAAAATTTTAGAGAATAGAAAACGAATTACTTTCACTGGAGTGACTTGTTAGACATTTGTGTCAGAGACTAAAGAGAGAATGAGAGATTTTAAATGTCTACAAGTTTGATCATTGAATGCTTAGCTGAAGGCTACATTGTGGATGGCACCCTCAGTCTCTTGAACAGAATTTCATGACAATTGTATAGTAATAATTGAGGTAGTAACAAATAAAAGAGAGTAAAGCCATCTAGCAACTGTGGAGTCGAGAAACTATATATGTAAAGTTTAGTTTCCAGAAATGGATTTTAAATTCAATAAGTGCAATGCTTGAGGCATATAGATGATTTTGTTAAAATACCTGAGCCTCAATATCTTATCTGTTAAAAGGTCACAATTGAAGCTAAAGTATAGAAGCTTCAAATAATTAAATGGGATATGATATGATGTGTAAGGGCAGAGCATATTTCCTGGCATGCTGTATATGGTGAATGTTGTATATCACTATTATTAGCTGTAGGAATCCCATATGGAATATTTTCAAAATGGGTAATGATTTGTTGGTTTATAATAAAAGCAAGTGCATTAGTTTCAAAAACAAAAATATCAATTAAAAAATCCTGTGTGTGGGCTTCCCTGGTGGCACAGTGGTTGAGAGCCCGCCTGCCAATGCAGGGGACACAGGTTCCAGCCCTGGCCCGGGAAGATCCCACGTGCTGCGGAGAAACTAAGCCTGTGCGCCACAACTACTGAGCCTGAGCTCTAGAGCCCACAAGCCACAGCTACTGAGCTCACGTGCCACAACTACTGAAGCCCATGTGCCTAGAGCCCGTGCTCTGCAACAAGAGAAGCCACAATGAGAAGCCTGCACACAACAATGAAGACCCAACACAGCCAAAAATTAATTAATTAATTAATTAAAAAATTCCTGTGAGATAGTAACTCCAATAATAGAAATATAATTAATTCAACTGAGACTGAGTAAAATAAATATGTAAATGAAAGTCAGAATCCCCTTGATTTCTTTTGTGAACTCACTCTTAGAATGTTCATTTTCCTCACTTTTCCAGACGCAAATTCTCTCTGGGTTTTCCAGATCTGGGGAAGAATGAGCCTAATTGGAATTATGATAATCCACAGATAAATCCATGTCAGGCTAATATAGCCAATTTTGAATCACTTCCAGAAAATAATAAATATATAGAAACATCCCATATTACAGTCTATAGGATTATTTCAACATAATTGGTTTGAATCAACTATTTTCCTTTTAATTTAAATTCATGAAGTTACAAACACCATAGACATTGAAAGAATATCCCTTTCTATTCACGTCAAAGTGAAAAATCTATATATTTGGGCCAAGAAACAATAGAAAAATGAGAAGTCCATCAAGGAGATGATTTGGATGAGATACATTATTACACTCCACTTCCTTTACAATCCCTCTTGTTTACACTCCACTTCCAGAATGGAGAATAGTCTTTCTATGGGTGACTGTAGAGATTTAATTAGAGCAAGACTAGGCTGTAGGGTCGAAGCAATATTAGAAGTCTGGCTTAATCTTCCTTTCATTTACGCATAGGAATTTCATGAAAATTACTTATCATGGAAAAGAGTAAGATGATGTACAAATGTATTTTTAAAAGCACTATTCTCTCTTTTTACGAAATTACTTTATAAAGCAATTCTAGTGTCACCTATTTTAACAGAGTTCAAAATAGAACAGTATTTCAGAAGTTTGCAGTGAATTATCCCTAGTAAAAGAAGAGCTAATTTCATTTTTCACAGTTCTTTCTATCTGTGCAACTAAAATTGCCTTGTGTAAATTAGTATGAGATTTTCGTTGGGAGAAGTACAGGTCGAGGTGGTAGAAATCTCAAACACTTATGTCTGATCAGCAGTATGCTTTTCTGTTTTGTGATCACAAGTTTTCCCTCTGTCTCCTTTTTACTGGAAAGACTTGCTGTTTTGTCCCTACACATAGCAAGTGTTATGTTCCCCTGGCCTACAATACTTAGTTTACGAGCACATTCTTGTTTCTGTTCCCTTGATGGTATTTTTAACTGAAGGGAGTTTACTAGATTTTTTCCCAAGCCTTCCCAGCATAATGTGTTGAGATTTGTAACATAACAATACAATTAATGTCTACTCAAAAACTACTGAGTAATTTGAAAAAAACGTTTTTTTTTAATTTTGTATCAGACAATTTGTTGAAATTTAATAAGAATTCAACATCTTTAATTTTTAGTAACTGCTACTTTTTAATCAGATTTGAAATAAAATATTGTTTTTTTCTTCGGATTACAAATATATTTTACAGGACTTTCAAATTAAATGTAATATCAGTGTTGATAATAAAATTAAAATATTTTATGTAGTCTCCTTAAACTGTAACTTACAATTTGGCTATAGCTTACTAAAAACCTTTACATAAAGAAAACTTTTCTTGTTTCTAGCAAAGGAAACATTCCAACAAATGCCAGTATATAGATTATAGTATTAACAAGCATACTGAATTTAGTAACTTTCAAGTCCATATTTCCACATGAAATATTTTCTTGTTAAAAATATTTTCTTATTACCAACCTTAATAGTAAATAATATTAACATGGCTTATCATTTTGAATATAAATTGGTAGAAACCAACCTTCACTTGAAGATGGAAAAATTATTTTCAAAGATCAAATGATTAGTTAATTTCTACTTTAAAGTAAATATAACTTATGATTACATCATTGCAAAGAACAGTAAAGAATGTACACTTTGCAATCTAAGTTTTGTTCCTATGAAACAGAAACATCCCAAACTTTATAGAATTGAACTTAAAATTGTATGTAGGTGCCACAACTTCTTTATCCATTCATCTCATGTTGAACACCTAGGTTGCTTCCATCTCCTGGCTATTGTAAATAGGGCGGTAATGAATATTTTGGTACATGACTTATTTGAATTATGGTTTTCTCAGGGTATATGCCCAGTAGTGGGATTGCTGGGTCATATGGTACTTCTATTTGTAGTTTTTGAAGGAACCTCCATACTGTTCTCCATAGTGGCTGTACCAATTCACAATCCCGCCAGCAGTGCAAGAGTGTTCCCTTTTCTCCACAACCTCTCCAGCATTTATTGTTTATAGATTTTTTGATGATGGCCATTCTGACTAGTGTGAGATGATATCTCATTGTAGTTTTGATTTGCATTTCTCTAATGATTAATGATGTTGAGCATTCTTTCATGTGTCTGTGGGCAATGGGTATATCTTCTTTGGAGAAATGTATAATTAGGTCTTCTGCCCATTTTAGGATGGGTTGTTTGGTTTTTTTTTGTAATTGAGCTGCATGAGATGCTTATAAATTTTGGAGATTAATCTTTCGTCAGTTGCTTCATTAGCAAATATTTTCTCCCATTCTGAGGGTTGTCTTTTGGTCTTGTTTATGGTTTCCTTTGCTGTGCAAAAGCTTTGAAGTTTCATTAGGTCCCATTTGTTTATTTTTATTCCCATTTATATAGGAGGTGGGTCAAAAAGGATCTTGCTGTGATTTATGTCATAGAGTGTTCTGCCTATGTTTTCCTCTAAGAGTTTGATAGTTTCTGACCTTACATTTAGGTCTTTAAGCCATTTTGAGATTCTTTTTGTGTATGATGTTAGGGAGTGTTCTAATCTCATACTTTTACATGTACCTGTCCAGTTTTCTCAGCACCACTTATTGAAGAGGCTGTACTTTCTCCACTGTATATTCCTGCCACCTTTATCAAAGATAAGGTGACCATATGTGCATGGGTTAATCTCTGGGATTTCTATCCTGTTCCATTGATTTATATTTCTGTTTTTGTGCCAGTACCATACTGTTTTGATTACAGTAGCTTTGTAGTATAGTCTGAAGTCAGGGAGCCTGATTGCTCCAGCTCCGTTTTTCTTTCTCAATATTACTTTGGCTATTCAGGGTCTTTTGTGTTTCCACACAAATTGTGAAATTTTTGGTTCTAGTTCTGTGAAAAATACCAGTGGTAGTTTGATACAGATTGCATTGAATCTGCAGATGGCTTTGGGAAGTAGAGTCATTTTCACACTGTTGATTCTTCCAATCCAAGAACATGGTATATCTCTCCATCTATGTGTTTCATCTTTAATTTCTTTCATCAGTGCCTTATAATCTTCTCCATACGGTCTTTTGTCTCCTTAGGTAGGTTTATTCCTAGATATTTTAATCTTTTTGTTTCAATGGAAAATGGGAGTGTTTTTGTTTTTTTTTTACATCTTTATTGGGCTATAATTGCTTTACAATGGTGTATTATTTTCTGCTTCATAACAAAGTGATTCAGTTATATATATATACCTATGTTCCCGTATCTCTTCCCTCTTGCCTCTCCCTCCCTCCCACCCTCCCTATCCCACCCCTCCAGGCAATCACAAAGCACCTCGCTGATCTCGCTGTGCTTTGCGGCTGCTTCCCACTAACTATATACCTTAGGTTTGGTAGTGAATATATGTCCATACCTATCTCTCGCTTTGTCACACCTTACCCTTCCCCCTCCCCATATCCTCAAGTCCATTCTCTAGTAGGTCTGTGTCTTTATTCCTGTCTTACCCTTAGGTTCTTCATGACATTTTTTTTTCTTAAATTCCATATATATGTGTTAGCATATGGTATTTGTCTTTCTCTTTCTGACTTACTTCACTCTGTATGACACACTATAGGTCTATCCACCTCATTACATATAACTTAATTTCGTTTCTCTTTATGGCTGAGTAATATTCCATTGTATATATGTGCCACATCTTCTTTATCCATTCATCCAATGATGGGCACTTAGGTTGTTTCCATTTCTGGGCTATTGTAAATAGAGCTGCAATGAATATTTTGGTACATGACTCTTTTTGAATTATGGTTTTCTCAGGGTATATGCCCAGTAGTGGGATTGCTGGGTCATATGGTACTTCTATTTGTAGTTTTTGAAGGAACTTCCATACTGTTCTCCATAGTGGCTGTACCAATTCACATTCCCACCAGCAGTGCAAGATTGTTCCCTATTTTCCACAACCTCTCTAGCATTTATTGTTTCTAGGTTTTTTGATGATGGCCATTCTGACTGGTGTGAGATGATATCTCACTGTAGTTTTGATTTGACTTTCTCTAATGATTAATGATGTTGAGCATTCTTTCATGTGTTTGTTGGCAATCTGTATATCTTCTTTGGAGAAATGTCTGATTAGGTCTTCTGCCCATTTTTGGATTGGGTTTTTTGTTTTTTTGTAATTGAACTGCATGTGCTGCTTTTAAATTTTGGAGATTCATCCTTTGTCATTTGCTTTATTTGCAAATATTTTCTCCCATTCTGAGTTTTGTCTTTTGGTCTTGTTTATGGTTTCCTTTGTTGTGCAAAAGCTTTGAAGTTTCATTAGGTCCCATTTGTTTATTTTTGTTTTTATTTCCATAACTATAGGAGGTGGGTCAAAAAGGATCTTGCTGTGATTTATGTCATAGAGTGTTCTGCCTATGTTATCCTCTAAGAGTTTGATAGTTTCTGCCCTTACATTTAGGTCTTTAATCCATTTTGAGCTTATTTTTCTGTATGGTGTTATGGAGTGATCTAATCTCATACATTTACATGTACCTGTCCAGTTTCCCCAGCACCACTTATTCAAGAGGCTGTCCTTTCTCCACTGTACATTATTGCCTTCTTTATCAAAGATAAGGTGACCATATGTGCATTGGTTTATCTCTGTGCTTTCTATCCTGTTCCATTGATTTATCTTTCTGTTTTTGTGCCTGTACCATACTGTCTTGATTACTGTAGCTTTGTATTATAGTATGAAGTCAGGGACCCTGAGTCCTCCAGCTCCATTTTTCGGTCTAAAGTTTGATTTGGCTATTTGGGATCTTTCATGTTTCCATACAAATTGTCCTAGTTCTGTGAAAAATGCCAGTGGTAGTTTGATAGGGATTGCATTGAATTTGTATATTGCTTTGTGTAGTAGAGTCATTTTCACAATGTTGATTCTTCCAATCCAAGAACATGGTATATCTCTGCGTCTATTTGTATCATCTTTAATTTCTTTCATCAGTGTCTTATAATTGGCTGCATAGAGGTCTTTTGTCTCCTTAGGTAGGTTTATACCTAGATATTTTATTCTTTTCGTTGCAATGGTAAATGGGAGTGTTTTTTGATTTCACTTTCAGATTTTTCATCATTGGTGTATAGGAATGCCAGAGATTTCTGTGCGTTAATTTTGTATCCTGCTACTTTACCAAATTCATTGATTAGCTCTAGTAGTTTTCTGGTAGCATCTTTAGGAATCTCTATGAATAGTGTCATGTCATCTGCAAACAGTGACAGCTTTACTTCTTTTTTTCTGATTTGGGTTCCTTTTATTTCCTTTTCTTCTCTGATTGCTGTGGCTAAAACTTCCAAGACTATGTGGAATAAGAGTGGTGAGAGTCGATAACCTTGTCTTGGTCCTGATCTTAGTGGAAATGCTTTCATCTTTTCACCATTGAACACGATGTTAGCTGTGGGTTTGTCATATATGGCCTTTATTATATTGAGGAAAGTTCCCTCTACGCCTACTTTCTGCAGGGTTTTTATCATAAATGGGTATTGAATTTTGTTGAAAGCTTTCTCTGCATCTATTGAGATGATCATATGGTTTTTCTCCTTCAAATTGTTAATATGTTTTATCACATTGATTGATTTGTGTATATTGAAGAATCCTTGCATTCCTGGAGTAAACCCCACTTGATCATGGTGTATGATCCTTTTAATGTGCTGTTTGGTTCTGTTTGCTAGTATTTTGTTGGGGATTTTTGCATCTATGTCCATCAGTGTTATTGCCCTGTAGTTTTCTTTCTTTGTGACATCCTTGTCTGGTTTTGGTATCAGGGTGATGGTGGCCTCGTAGAATGAGTTTGGGAGTGTTCCTCCATCTGCTATATTTTGGAATAGTTTGAGAAGGATAAGTATTAGCTCTTCTCTAAATGTTTCATAGAATTTGCTTGTGACTCTATCTGATCCTGGGCTTTTGTTTGTTGGAAGAATTTTAATCACAGTTTCAATTTCAGTGCTTGTGATTGGTCTGTTCATATATTCTATTTCTTCCTGATTCAGTCTTGGCAGGTTGTACGTTTCTAAGAATTTGTCCATTTCTTCCAGTTTGTCCTGTATATTGGCATAGAGTTCCTTTTAGTAATCTCTCATGATCTTTTGTATTTCTCCAGTGTTGGTTGTTACTTCTCCTTTTTCATTTCTAATTCTATTGATTTCAGTCTTCTCACTCTTTTTCTTGATGAGCCTGGCTAATGGTTTATCAATTTTGTTTTTCTTCTCAAAGAACCAGCTTTTAGTTTTATTTATCTTTGCTACTTTTTCCTTCATTTATTTCTGATGTGATCTTTAGGATTTTTTTCCTTCTGCTAACTTTGGGTTCTTTGTTCTTCTTTCTCTAATTGCTGTAGGTGCATAGTTAGGTTGTTTATTCGAGATGTTTCCTCTTTCTTAAGGTAGGATTGTATTGGTATAATCTTCCCTCTTAGAACTGCTTTTGCTGCATCCCATAGGTTTTGGGTGATCGTGTCTCCATTGTCATTTGTTTCTAGGTATTTTTTGATTTCCTCTTTGATTTATGCAGTGATCACTTCGTTATTAAGTAGTGTGCTGTTTAGCCTCCATATGTTTGTATTTTTTACAGATCTTTTACGGTAAATGATATCTAGTCTCATAGCATTGTGGTCGGAAAAGATACTTGATACAATTTCAGTTTTCTTAAATTTACCAAGCCTTGATTTGTTACCCAAGATATGATCTATCCTGGAGAATGTTCCATGAGCACTTGAGAAAAATGTGTATTCTGTTGTTTTTGGATGGAATGTCCTATAAATATCAGTTAAGTCCATCTTCTTTAATGTATCATTTTAAGCTTGTGTTTCCTTATTTTCATTTTGGATGATCTGTCCATTGGTGAAAGTGGTGTGTTAAAGTCCCCTACTATGAATGTGTTACTGTCGATTTCCCCTTTTATGGCTGTTAGTATTTGCCTTATGTATTGAGGTGCTCCTATGTTGGGTGCATAAATATTTACAATTGTTATATCTTCTTCTTGGATTGATCCCTTGATCATTGTGTAGTGTCCTACTTTGTTTCTTTTAAAAGCCTTTATTTTAAAGCCTACTTTGTCTGATATGAGAATTATTATTCCAGCTTTCTTCTGGATTCCATTTGCATGGAATATCTTTTTCCATCCCCTTACTTTCAGTCTGTATGTGTCTTTAGGTCTGAAGTGGGTCTGCTGTAGACAGCATATATATGGGTCTTGTTTTTTTTTCCATTCAAGCCAATCTGTGTCTTTTGGTGGAGAATTTATTCCATTTATATTTAAGGTAATTATCAATATGTATGTTCTTATTCCCATATTTGTAATCGATTTGGGTTCGTTATTGTAGGTCTTTTACTTCTCTTGTGTTTCTTGCCTAGAGAAGTTCCTTTAGCATTTTTTGTAAAGCTGGTTTGGTGGTGTTAAACTCCATCAGTTTTTGCTTGTCTGTAAAGGTTTTAATTTCTCCATCAAATCTGAATGAGATCCTTGCTGGGTAGAGTAATCTTGGTTGCAGGTTTTTCTCCTTCATCACTTTAAATATGTCATACCAGGCCCTCCGGCTTGCAGAGTTTCTGCTGAAAGATCAGCTGTTAACCTTATGGGGATTCCCTTGTGTGTTATTTGTTGTTTTTCCCCTGCTGCTTTTAATATGTTTTCTTTGTATTTAATTTTTGTCAGTTTGATTAATATGTTTCTTGGCATATTTCTCCTTGGACTTATCCTGTATGGGACTCTCTGTGCTTCCTGGACTTGACTATTTCCTTTCCCATATGAGGGAAGTTTTCAACTATAATCTCTTCAAATATTTTCTCAGTCCCTTTCTTTTTCTCTTCTTCTTATGGAACCCCTATAATTCGAACGTTGGTGCATTTAATGTCTCTGAGACTGTCCTCAGTTCTTTTCATTCTTTTTTTAAAATTCTGCTCTGCAGTAGTTTTTTCCACTATTTCATCCTCTAGTTTACTTATCCGTTCTTCTATCTCAGTTATTCTGCTATTGATCTCATCTAGAGTATTTTTCATTTCATTTATTATGTTGTTCATTGTTGTTTGTTTCATGCTTAGTTCTTCTAGGTCCTTGTTAAGTGTATCTGGCATTTTGTCTTGTATTTTCAAGATTTTGGATCATCGTTACTATCATTATTCTGAATTCATTTTCAGGTAGACTGCCTATTTCCTCTTCATTTGTTAGGTCTGGTGGTTTTTTATCTTGCTCCTTCATCTGTTGTGTGTTTTTCTGTCTTCTCATTTTGCTTATCTTACTGTGTTTGGGGTCTCCTTTTTGCAGGCTGCAAGTTTGTAGTTCCTGTTGTTTTTGGTGTCTGTCCCCAGTGACTAAGTTTGGTTCAGTGGTTTGTGTAGGCTCCTGGTGGAGGGGACTACTACCTGTGTTGTGGTGGATGAGGCTGTATCTTGTCTTTCTGGTGGGCAGGTCCATGTCTGGTGGTGTGTTTTCATGTGTCTGTGGATTTGTTATGTTTTCAGGCAGCCTCTCTGCTAATGGGTGGGGTTGTGTTCCTGTCTTGCTAGTTGTTTGACATAGGGTGTCCAGCACTGTAGCTTGCTCATCATTGAGTGAAGCTGGGTACTGGTGTTGAGATGGAGATCTCTGGGAGATTTTCACCATTTGATATTATGTGGAGCTAGGAGGTCTCTTGTGGACCAGTGTCCTGAAGTTGGCTCTCCCACCTCAGAGGCACAGCACTGACTCCTAGCTGCATCACCAAGAGCCTTTCATCCACACAGCTCAGAATAAAGGGGAGAAAAATTAGAAAGAAAGAATTAGTAGAAGTAGAAAGAAAGAAAGAAAGAAAGAAAGGAGGGAGGGAGGGAGGGAGATTGGGAAGAAGGAAGGAAGAAAGGGGGGAAGTAAGGGAAAAAAGAAAGAAATAAGATAAAGTAAAATAAAATAAAGTAAGATAAAATATAATAAAGTTATTAAAATAAAAAATAATTATTAAGAAAAAAATAAAAAAAAAACCCGACAGATAGAACCCTAAGACACATGGTGGAAGCAAAGCTATACAGACAAAATCTCACACAAAAGCATACACATACACACTCACAGAAAGATGAAAAGTGGAAAAAAATCATAAATCTTGCTTTCAAAGTCCACCTCCTCAATTTGGGATGATTCATTGTCTAAAGGAGAGAAGGAAGGAAAGAAAGAAAGAAAGAAAGAAGATAAGGTAAAATAAAATAAAGTTATTAAAATAAAAAATAATTATGAAGAAAAAAATTTAAAAAACAAAGAAAAAAATGGATGGATAGAACCCTCGGACAAATGGTGAAAGCAAAGCTATACAGACAAAATCTCCCACAGAAGCATACACATACACACTCACAAAAAGAGGAAAAGGGGAAAAAACCATAAATCTTTCTCTCAAAGTCCACCTCCTCAATTTGGGATGATTTGTTGTCTATTCATGTATTCCACAGATGCAGGGTACATCAAGATGATTGTGGAGCTTTAATCCACTGCTTCTGATGCTGCCTGGGGAGATTTCCCTTTCTCTTCTTTGTTCTCACAGCTCCCAGGGTCTCAGCTTTGGATTTGGCCCCGCCTCTGCGTGTAGGTCACCAGAGGGCGTCTGTTCTTTGCTCAGACAGGATGGGGTTAAAGGAGCAGCTGCTTCAGGGACTCTGGCTCACTCAGTCCAGGGGGAGGGAGGGGTACAAGTGCAGGGTGAGCCTGCAGTGGCAGAGGACAGAATGACGTTGCACCCACCTGATGCATGCCATGCATTCTTTGGGGGAAGTTGTCCCTGGATCCCAGGACCCTGGCAGTGGCGGGCTGCACAGGCTCCCCAGAAGGGGGGTGTGTATAGTGACCTGTGCTTGCACAGAGGCTTCCTGGTGGTGACAACAGCAAACTTAGCGTCTCATGCCCGTCTCTCCAGTCCGTGCTGCTAGCCTCGGCTCATGCCCAACTCTGGAGCTCCTTTAAGCAGCATTTTTAATCCACTCTCCTCACACACCAGGAAACAAAGAGGGAAGAAAATGTCTCTTGCCACTTCAGCAGGTCCAGACTTTTTCGTGGACTGCATCCCGGCTAGCCGTGGTACACTAACCCATTCAGGGTGTGTACATGCAGCAACACCAGTCATCTCCCTGTGCTTCGACTGAAGCCTGAACCTCAGCTCCCAGCCCCACCTGTCCTGGCGGGTGAACAGACAAGCCTCTCGGGCTGGTGAGTGCCAGTCTGCACTGATCCTCTGTGCGAGAATCTCTCTGCTTTTCCCTCCACATCCCTGTTGCTGTGCTCTCCTCTGCAGCTCTGAAGCTCACCTCCTCTGCCACCCGCAGTCTCCGCCCATGAAGGGGCTTCTAGTATGTGGAAACCTTTCCTCTTTCACAGCTCCCTCCCACTGGTGCAGCTCCTGTCCCTATCTTTTTGCCTCTGCTTATTCTTTTTTCTTTTGCCTACCCAGGAACACGGGGAGTTTCTTGCCTTTTGGTAGGTCTGAGGTCTTCTGCCAGTGTTCAGTAGGTGTGTTGTAGGAGTTGTTCCATGCGTAGATGTATTTCTGGTGTATCTGTGGGGTGGAAGGTGATCGCCACATCTTACTCTTCTGCCATCTTCCCAATACTCTCCGGGAGTGTCTTCTTAATTTCACTTTCAGATTATTCATCATTAGTGTATAGGAATGCCAGAGATTTATGTGCATTAATTTTGTATCTTGATACTTTACCAAATTCATTGATTATCTCTAGTAGTTTTCTGGTACCATCTTTAGGATTCTCTATGTATAGTATCATGTCACCTGCAAACAGTGACAGCTTTACATCTTCTTTTCCAACTTGGATTCCTTTTATTTCCTTTTCTTCTCTGATTGCTGTGGCTAATACTTCCAGAACTCTGTGGAATAAAAGTGGTGAGAGTGGGCAACCTTTTCCTGTTCCTGATCTTAGTGGGAATGGTTTCAGTTTTTCACCATTGTGGATGATGTTTGCTGTGGATTTGTCATATATGGCATTTATTATGTTGAGGGAAGTTCCCTCTATGCCTACTTTCTGCAAGGTTTTTATCAAAACTGGGTATTGAATTTTGTCAAAAGCTTTCTCTGCATCTATTGAGATGATTGTATGGTTTTTCTCCTTCAAATTGTTAATATAGTGTATTATGTTGATTGATTTGCATATATTGAAGAATCCTTGCATTCCTGGAATAAACCTCAGTTGATCATGGTGTATGATCCTTTTAATGTGCTGGTGGATTCTGATTGCTAGTATTTAGTTGAGGATATTTCCATCTATGTTCATCAGTGATATTGGCCTGTAATTTTCTTTCTTTATGATATCTTTATCTTGGTTTGGTATCAGGGTCATGGTGGCCTCCTAGGATGAGTTTGGAAGTGTTCCTCCCTCCACTATATTTTGCAAAAGTTTGAGGAGGATAGGTGTTAACTCTTCTCTAAATGTTCGATAGAATTCACCTGTGAAGCCATCTGGTCCTGGGCTTTTGTTTGTTGGAAAATTATAATTCACAGTCTCAATTTCAGTGCTTGTGATTGGTCTGTTCATATTTTCTATTTCTTCCTGATTCAGTGTTGGCAGGTGGTGCATTTCTAAGAATTTGTCCACTTGTTCCAGGTTGTCAATTTTTTGGCCTAGAGTTGCTTGTAGTAATCTCTCATGATCTTTTGTATTTCTGCAGTGTCAGTTGTTACTTCTCCTTTTTCATTTCTAATCCTATTGAGTTGATTCTTCTCCATTTTTTTCTTGATGAGTCTGGCTAATGGTTTATCAATTTTGTTTATCTTCTCAAAGAACCAGCTTTTAGTTTTATTGATCTTTGTTATCATTTCCTTCATTTCTTTTTCATTTATTTCTGATGTGATATTTATGATTTCTTTCCTTCTGATAACTTTGGGGTTTTTTGTTCTTCTTTCTCTAATTGCTTAGGTGCAAGATTAGGCTGTTTTTTCGAGATGTTTCCTGTTTCTTAAGGTAGGGTTGTATTGCTATAAACTTCCCTCTTAGAACTGCTTTTGCTGCATCCCATGGGTTTTGGGTCGTCGTGTCTCCATTGTCATTTGCTTCTAGGGTTTTTTTTTTTGTTTATTTTTATTTATTTATTTATTTTTTTGCCTTATGCATGCCTCTCACTGTTGTGGCCTCTCCCATTGCAGAGCACAGGCTCCAGACGCGCAGGCTCAGTGGCCATGGTTCACAGGCCTAGCCGCTCCATGGCATGTGGGATCTTCCCAGACCGGGGCATGAACCCGTGTCCCCTGCATCGGCAGGGAGACTCTCAAACACTGCGCCACCAGGGAAGCCCCACTTCTAGGTATTTTTTGATTTCCTCTTTGATTTCTTCAGTGATCACTTCGTTATTAAGTAATGTATTGTTTAGCCTCCATGTGTTTGTATATTTTACAGATCTTTCCCTGTAAATGATATCTAGTCTCACAGTGTTGTGGTTGGAAAAGATACTTGATACAATTTCAATTTTCTTAAATTTACCAAGGATTGATTTGAGACCCAAGATATGATCTATCCTGGAGAATGTTCCATGAGCACTTGAGAAAAATGTGTATTTTATTGTTTTTGGATGGAATGACCTATAAATATCAATTAATCCATCTTGTTTAATGTATCATTTAAAGCTTGTGTTTCCTTATTTTCATTTTGGATGATCTGTTCATTAGTGAAAGTGGTGTGTTAAAGTCCCCTACTATGAATGTGTTACTGTCGATTTCCCCCTTTTATAGTTGTTAGTATTTGCCTTATGTATTGAGATGCTCCTATGTTGGGTGCATAAATATTTACAATTGTTATATCTTCTTCTTGGATTGGTCCCTTGATCATTGTGTAGTGACCTTCTTTGTCTCTTGTAATAGTCTTTATTTTAAAGTCTATTTTGTCTGATATGAGAATTGCTACTCCAGCTTTCTTTTGGTTTCCATTTGCATGGAATATCTTTATCCATCCCCTCACTTGCAGTCTGTATGTGTCCCTAGGTCTGAAGTGAATCTCTTGTAGACAGCATATATGGGTCTTCTTTTTGTATCCATTCAGCCAGTCTGTGCATTTTGGTGAGATCATTGAATCCATTTAAAATTAAAGTAATTATTCATATGTTTGCTCCTATTCCCATTTTCTTAATTGTTTTGGGCTTGTTATTGTGGGTCTTTTCCTTCTCTTGTGTTTCTTGCCTAGAGAAATTCCTATAGCATTTGTTATAAAGCTGGTTTGGTGGTGCTAAACTCTCTCAGCTTTTGCTTGTCTTTAAAAGGTTTAATTTCTCTATCAAACCTGAATGAGATCCTTGCTGGGTAGAGTAATCTTGGGTGTAAGTTTTTCTCCTTCATCACTTTAAATACGTCCTGTCAGTCCTTTCTGGCTTGCAGAGTTTCTACTGAAAGATCAGCTGTTAACCTTATGGGGATTCCCTTGTGTGTTATTTGTTGTTTTACCCTTTCTTCTTTTAATATATTTTCTTTGTTTTTAATTTTTGACAGCTTGATTAATATGTGTCTTGGTGTGTTTCTCCTTGGATTTATCCTGTTTGGGAGTCTCTGTGCTTCCTGGACTTGATTAACTATTTCCTTTCCCATATTAGGGAAGTTTTCAACTATAATCTCTTCCAATATTTTCTCAGTCCCTTTCTTTTTCTCTTCTCCTTCTGGGAACCCTATAATTCGAATGTTGGTGCATTTACTGTTGTCCCAGAGGTCTCTGAGACTGTCCTCAGTTCTTTTCATTTTTCTTTCCTTATTCTGCTCCACAGTAGTTATTTCCACTATCTTACCTTCCAGGTCACTTATCCATTCTTCTGCCTCAGTTATTCTGCTATTGATCCCTTCTAGAGTATTTTAAATTCCATTTATTGTGTTGTTCATTGTTGCTTGTTTCCTCTTTAGTTCTTCTAGGTTCTTGTCAAATGTATCTTGCATTTTGTCCATTCTACTTCCAAGATTTCGGATCATCCTTACTATCATTATTCTGAATTTTTTTTTGGTAGACTGCTTATTTCCTCTTCATTTGTTAGGTCTGATGGGTTTTCATCTTGCTCCTTCATCTGCTGTGTGTTTTTCTGTCTTCTCATTTTGCTTATCTTACTGTGTTTGGGCTCTCCTTTTTGCAGGCTGCAGGTTCGTAGTTCCCATTGTTTTTGGTGTCTCTTCCCAGTGCCTAAAGTTGGTTCAGTGGCTTGTGCAGGCTTCCTGGTAGAGGGGACTAGTGCTTGTGTTCTGGTGGATGAGACTGGATCTTGTCTTTCTGGTGGGCAAGTCCACGTCTTGTGGTGTGTTTTGGGCTGTCTGTGACCTGATTATGATTTTATGCAGCCTCTCTACTAATGAATGGTTTTGTATTCCTGTCTTGCTAGTTGTTTGGCATAGGGTGTCCAGCACTGTAGCTTGCTGGTCATTGAGTGAAGCTGGGTGTTGGTGTTGAGATGGAGATCTCTTAGAGATTTTAGCCATTTGATATTACATCGAGCTGGGAGGTCTCTTGTGGACCAGTGTCCTGAAGTTGGCTCTCCCACCTCAGAGGCACAGCACTGACTCCTGGCTCACCATGAAGAGCCTTTCATCCACACTGCTCAGAATAAAAGGGAGAAAATGTAGAAAGAAAGAAGGAAAGAGAATAAACTAAAATAAAATAATTAAAAAATAATTATTAAGATAAATTATTTAAAGTCAAAAAAAAAAAACAACGGATGGACAGAACCCTAGGACAAATGGTGAAAGCAAAGCTATACAGACAAAGTTTCACACAGAAGCATACACATACACACTCTCAAAAAGAGGAAAAGGGGAAAAAATCATAAATCTTGCTCTCAAAGTCCACCTCCTTAATTTGGGATGATTCGTTGTCTGTTCAGGTATTCCACCAATGCAGGATACATCAAGTTGATTGTGGAAATTTCATCCGCTGCTCTTGAGGCTGCTGGGAGATATTTTCCTTTCTCTTGTTTGTTTGCACAGCTCCTGGGGCTCAGCTTTGGATTTAGCCCCACCTCTTCATGTAGGTCACCAGAGGGCATCTGTTCTTTGCTCAGACAGGATAATATTAAAGAAGCAGCTGACTCAGGGGCTCTGGCTTGCTCAGGCCAGGGGGAGGGAGGGGCATGGAGTGCGGGGTGAGCCTGCGGCGGTAGAGGCTGGAGGGACATTGCAGCAGTCTGTGATGCACTGTGCGTTCTCTCGGGGAAGTTGTCCCTGGATCCCGGGACCCTGGCAGTGGTGGGCTGAACAGGATCCCCAGAAGGGTGGTGTGGATAGTGACCTGTGCTCATACACAGGCTTCTTGGTGTTGGCAGCAGCAGCCTTAGCATCTGATGCCTGTGTCTGTGGTCCATGGTTTTAGCTGCAGCTCATGCCTGTCTCTGGAGCTCCTTTAAGCAGCACTTTTAATCCCCTCTCCTCGTGCACCAGGAAACAAAGAGGGAGGAAAAAGTCTCTTGCTTCTTTGGCAGGTCCAGACTTTTCCCCGGACTCTCTCCTGGCTAGCCATGGTGCTCTAACCCCTTCATTCTGTGTTCATGCCACCAGTACTCTCCCTGCGATCCGACCGAATCCTGAGCCTCAATTCCCAGCCCCAGCCTGCCCAGGTGGGTGAGCAGGCAAGGCTCTCAAGCTGAGTCCCTGTCGGCACTGATCCTCTGTGCGGGAATCTCTCCGCTTTGCCCTCCACACCCTGTTGCTGCGCTCTTCTCCACAGCTCTGAAGCTTCCCCAAGGACAAAATATTTTAAAATTTGTATGGAAATACAAAAGACCCTGAATAGACAAAGCAATCCTGAGAAAGTTAAAAGGAGCCTGAGGAATCAGGCTCCCTGACATAAGATAATACTACAAAGCTACAGTAAGCAAAATTGTATGGTACTGGCACAAAAGCAGAAATATAAATTAATGAAACAGGATAGAAAGCCCAGAAATAAAACCCCACATCTATGGTCAGTTAATCTATGACAAAGGAGGCAAGAGTATACAATGTAGAAAAGACAGTCTCTCAGCAAGTGGTGCTTGGAATACTGGACAGCTAAGTGTAAAAAATAAAAATGAAATTAGAACATATCCTAACACCATACACCAAAATAAACTCCAAATGGATTGAAGACCTAAATGTAAAGTCAAACACTGTAAAACCCTCAGAGGAAAGCATACACAGACCATTCTCTTACATAAATTGTAGGAATATCTTTATGAATCCACCTCCTAGAGTAATTAAAATTTAAAAAAATGAAGAAACAAATAGAACCTAATTAAACTTAAAATATTTTGCACAGAAAAGAAAACCATAAACAAAATAAACGACAACCCTTAGGATGGGAGAAAACACTTGCAAATGAAGCAAACAAGGGATTAATCTCCAAAATATACAAACAGCTTATGCAGCTGAATATTTTAATTAATTTATTTATAGCCTCAATGCTATGAGACTAAAACTCAATTAGAAAAAGAAAATGGGGAAAGCACAAACACATGGAGACTAAACAACATTTTACTAAAAAGCATAAGATGCAACAAAGCCAGCTCTAAGAGGGAAGTTTATAGTGACACAGGCCTATCTCAAGAAATAAGAAAAATCTCAAACAACCCTATCTACCACCTAAAAGAATTAGAAAAAGAAGAACAAAGTCCCAAGTCTGCAGAAGGAAGAAAGATAATAAAGACCAGAGAGAAAATAAATAAGATAGAGACCAAATAAATAATATAAAAGATCAATGAAACCAATAGCTGTTTTTTCTTAAGAAAAAATTGATAAAAAGCTTTTTCTCCAGGCTCATCAAGAATAAAAGACAAGACCCAAATGAACAAATTAGCAAATGAAAGAGGAGAAATAACAACTGATAACCAGAGACACAAAAAATCATGAGAATATTTTGAATAGTTATATGCCAACAAATCAGAAAACCTAGAAGAAATGGGCAAAATTCTAGAAACATATAACCTGTGAAGCCTCATTTAGGAGGTAATAGACAATCTGGACAGACCTATACTAGTAGTGAAATTGAATCTTTAGTAAAACTAGTTTCCAACAAACAAAACTCTAGGACCAGATGATATTAAAGAAGAATTCTACCAAACATATAAAGAAAAGCTTATATCTACCCTCAATCTATTCCAAAAATTTGAAGAGAATGGAACACTCTCAAATTCATTCTACAAAGCCACAATTACTTTGATACCAAAACCAAAGACATTACCACAAAAGAAAATTACAGGCCAATATCGCTGGTGAATACAAATGTAAGAATCCTCAACAGATATAAGCAAGCCAAATCTAACAATGTATAAAAAGGACCATACATCATGATCAAGTTGAATTTATTACTGGGATACAAGAATGGTTCAATATTTATAAATAAATCAATGTAATAAACCACATTAACAGAAGGAAAGATAAAAAGCACATGATCATTTCAATAGACAAATGCAGAAAATGCATTTGGCAAATTTCAACATCCATTCATGATAAAAACTCTCATCAAAGTTGGTATATAATAAACTAGATAACTAATAAGTACCTGCTGTATAGCACAGGGACCTCTACTCAATACTCCGTAATGGCCTATATGGAAAAAAAATCTAAAAAATAAAGTAAGTATATGTATATGTATAACTGATTCACTTTGCTGTACACCTGAAACTAACACAACGCTGTAAATCAACTATACTCCAATATTTTTTTTAAAGTTGGTATATAGAGGGAACATACCTCAACATAATAAAGGCCATTTATGACAAACCCACAACTAACAGCATACTCAACAGTGCAAAGCTGAAAATCTTTCCTCAAAAATCAGGAACAAGACAAGAATGACCACTCTCACCACTTCTATTTAACATAGTATTGAAAATCTAGCCACAGTAATCAAACAAGGAAAAGAAATAAAAGCCATCCAAATTGGAAGGAAGAAGTAAAACTCACAATTTGTATATGACATGATACTATATATAGAAAAACCTGAAAGTCTCCACCAAAAAATTATTAGAACTCATAAATGAGTTCAGTAAGGTTGCACGATACAAGATTAATATACAGAAATCTATTGCTCTTCTACCCACTAATAAGGAACTATCAGAAAAAGAAAGCAAGCAAAAAA
The DNA here is from genome assembly GCF_005190385.1 of Monodon monoceros. Classification (NCBI taxonomy): domain Eukaryota; kingdom Metazoa; phylum Chordata; class Mammalia; order Artiodactyla; family Monodontidae; genus Monodon; species Monodon monoceros. The sequence continues at coordinate 1,040,360 of NW_021701183.1, forward strand.
TATCCTCTTTAAAATCCCAACAAAAAGAATAAAATACCTAGGAATAAACTTAACCAAGAAGGTGAAAGACCTATACTCAGAAAATCAAACTTTGATAAAGGTAGTTGAAGATGATACAATAAAATGGAAAGATAGCCCATGTTCTTGGATTAAAGAATTAATATTGTTGAAGAATTAACTACCCAAAGCAATGTACAGATTTAATGCAATCCCTATCAAAATACCAATGATATTTTTCACAGAACTAGAAAAAATAATCCTAAAGTCTGTATAGGGCCACAAACGATGCCTAATAGCTAAAGCAATCTTGAGAAAAAAGAACAAAGCTGGCTGTATCACATTACTTGACTCAGACTATACTACAAAGTTACAGTAAGCAAAGCAGCATGGTAGTGGAACAAAAGCAGACACATAGATCAATGGAACAGAATAGAGACCCCAGAAATAAAGCCATCTACCCATGGTCAATTAATCTCTGACAAATGAGCCAAGAATATATAGTTGGGGAAAGAGAGTCTCTTCATGGTGCTGATGCTAGGAAAACTGGTCAGCTACATGTATAAGAATGAGATTATAACATTTCCTCACACCATATACAAAAATAAACTCAAAACGGACTAAAGACTAAATGTATGTCCTGAAACCTAAAAACTTCTAGAAGAGAATATAGTCAAAACACTCTTTTACATAAATCTTAGCAATAAAAATTTTTGGATCTGTCTCCTAAGGCAAATAAATAAAAACAAAAATAAACAAATGGGGAATAATTAAACTTAAAACTTTTTGCAAAGCAAAAGAAAGCATTGACAAAATGAAAGGACAATCTACTGAATGGGAGAAAATATTTGCCAATGATATGACCTATAAGGAGTTAGTGTCAAAAATATATAAACAGCTCATATAACTCAATATATGTTAAAAAAAATAAATAAAAATTTGGGCAATTTTTCTGAATGGACATTTTTCACCTTCAAAAACAGACATAATGATGGCTAACAGGCACATGAAAAGATACACAAAATTGCTAATCTTTAGAAAAATGCAAAACAAGACTACAATGAAATATCACCTCACACCTGTCAGAATTGGTATCATCAAAGAGTTTACAAATAACAAATATTGGCAAGGATATGGAGGAAAGGGAAACATAGTACACTGCTGGTGGGAATGTAAATTAGCGCAGCCACTACGCAGCACAATATGGAGGTTCCTCAAAAATCTAAAAATAGAACTACCATATGATCCAGCAATTTCACTTCTGGGTATACATCCAAAGGAAATGAAAATACTAATTTTAAAAGATGCATGCATCCAGTATACATAGCAGCATAATTTATAAAGGCAAAAATATGGAAGCAATCTAATCTAACCTAATCTATGGAAGTGTCCATCAACAGATGCATGGATAAAGAAGATGTGGTATATATTAAAATGGAATATTACTCAGCCATAAAAAAGAATGAAATTCTACCATTTGCAACAATGTCAATGGACCTCAAGAATATTATGGTTAATGAAATAATTCAGAGAAAGACAAACATTTTATGTGATCACTTAAATATGGAATCTAGAAAAGAAAACAAATGAATATACATAACAAAATAGAAACAGACTCACTCTCTCTATATAGAGAACAAACTAGTTGTTACCAGTGGGGAGGGTAAAGGGGAGATGACAAGATAGGAGTATGGGGTTAAGTGATACAAAATACTATGTATAAAATAAATAAGCATCAAGGCTATACTGTACAACACAGGGAAATACAGCCATTATTTTATAGTAAGTTTAAATGGATTATAATCTATAAAAATATTGAATAACTATGTAATATTGTAAATCAAGTACACTTCAATACAAAAGAAGAAAAAAGGAACTAAAACTTATAGTCTAGTGGTTAGGACACAGGTTTTGGACCCTGATCTACAGGATCATATCCTATCTCTATTGCTCACTAACTGTGTGACCTTGATATTAATCTATCTGTGCCTCACTTTCTTTTATTTATAAAATATTGAGTAATAGCCTTCCACTTCATAGACTTTTTTGGGAATTAAGTAAACTAATATATAGGACACTCAAATTATAAGGCATAAACTAAGCATTACAAAAGCATTAGCTATTAACTATCTTCAGTGCATCAGAACCTCTAATATTATGCTAATTAATTAATGTAACAATTTTAGACATTATTATTCTTCCCAGTAAAGATAGGTAGATATATAGGTAGATAAATAGGTGAATAGATGGATGGATAAATAATGTGTGGTACAAATTATTTAAGTGTCTTACTTACCTTCCTCCAGGAAAATTGGTGGTCTTGGAATTCATATCCAAGTCTGTCTGACTTCACAGTGAAAATCCTCTCTCTCCTGTATTCCATTATTCAAAGCCAGGATTCTTTCAACTGTTCCCTGTCTATATTGTCTCTGAAGAATGTTGTTATTATGCTATCTCACATTTTAATTGTAGCTGTAACTGGTCAGTGGAAGTAAGAAAAAGGATATTTATGCACAAAAAAATATATGCTATATATGTTCTCTTGTTGACCTTTAAAAATGTCTTTGAAGTATGCACTTACAGATGAGTTAAAAAGTTTGCCAGTCACAGATTATGTTTGGATCCAAGCATTTTGAGTCCACATCACATGTTCTTTCTAAAAACATTCTTAAAACTTACCCTCTATGTTTGAACAAAGTTTACTCCCCCTCCACATATTATATGTACATGATATATTAAATTATATATATGCAGACATAATGTATATAATATGTAATGTAAATACTCATATAAGAGATATGTTATGTCATATGATATGTATATGTATATTTATGCTTATATATTATCAGATGGTGAAAGAAAAAATAATAACACCCCAAAGATGTCCATGTCCTAACCCCCAAAATCTGTGATTATGTAACCTTTGATGGTAAAACCTACTTTGTAGATGTGATAAAATTAAGAATCTTGAAATCAGAAGATTATCCTGGATTATCCAAGTGGGCCAATGTAATCACAAGAGTTCTTTTAAAAGGAAGGCAGAAGGGTCAGAATCAGATAAAGAGAGTTGAAGATTCTAAGCTTCTGTTTTTGAAGATGAAGGAAGGGGTTAAGGACAAAGGAATGTATGCAGCATTTTGAAGCTGGAAAGCAAAAACGGATTCTTCCCTAGAGCCTCCAGAAGGAATATAGCCCTCTAGATCCAGTTCAGACTTTTGACCTCACAACTATAAGGTAATAAATGTGTGTTGTTTAAAGTCTTTACCTTTGTGCTAACTTGTTACAGCAGCAATAGGGAACTAATATAGTCACAAGTAATCAAAGAAGAAGAGGACATGTAGTTGCTGTTTAGGAAAATTTCAGTTTAGAAACTAAACAGATAATTGAATAAAAAAAATTAATACAGTGGGGCAAGTGCTATGATCATTATTATACCCTTTCTCCTTTACCTACTTAATTTTTTTACCTAGTATGTATCACCATCTGATATAGTCTATATTTAGAATATGTTCTTCTCCTACTAGAATGGGCATTCCATGGAGGTAATTTATTCTGTTTTCTTAAGTGTTACATCCTCAATGCAAAGTCAAGAACAGTGTCTGACACATTGTAGTTGTTCAAAAGTTATTTGTTAAATTTATAAATGAACGATAGTCCAGAAGCCTATGTGATTATACATAAAAAGTAGTAAGCATAGAGAAATCATGAAGAATGGGATTAGTATAATTACTCATCTGTTAATGAAGTTTTCTCTTCCTGCAACTGTGCTCATGCAACATTTTGAATGAAATACTAAAAGGGGTTGGACTAGGCCATGATGACTCTGTTTTCATAAAGGAAGTGAAATTAATGCTAGACCTTTATGGGTGAGTGTCTTAATCAATTCAGAGTACTATAACAAAATACCATAGATTGGGTGGCTTACAAAGAACAGGAAATTGTTTCTCATGGTTTCGGACATTGAGAAATCCAAGATGGAGATGACAAAAGATGCTGGGTCTGCTGAGATCTTGCTTCCCAGATGGCTGTCTTTTCACTGTAACCTCACATGGTAGAAGGGGCTAAGGAGCTCTGTGGAGTGTCTTTTATAAAAGCACTAATCCCATTCATGAGGGCTCCACACTTATGACCTAAGCACTACCTAAAGTCCCCACATCTTAATATCTTCACCTTGGACATTAAGTTACAATGTATGAATATTGGGGTAACACAAATATTCCATCTAGAGCAGTGAGTATAGCCACTGATATTTAAGAAGAAATATACAAAGCAGAAAGAGAAAAATAACTTGGAATGGACAAGATGTGGTTATTGGACACTTAATGCAACAGTATCATTAAAGGTACATGCCTGAAAATAGTGGGAAATAATTTTTTATAGATTCCATTAAGCCACAGTAAGAAAATAAAGGGAAATAATTACCTCGAATATACATTCTAAGATACTCATTTTGGATAAATTATAAGTATGTTGTTTGGAAATAAATGTAATATAACTGAAGTAGTTTGAGATTTAATCATAGATAGACCCATGCTTGACTTCCTGAACTACCACTTGCTATCAGATAGTTTTAGTTATTTAACCTCCACCTCATTATTCTTAACTTACAGGACGGTTGTGAGAAAAACAATATATGTAAAGCATCTAGGAGATATGATGTCTAATGTATGCAAAATGAAAATTGTTTCTATACAATTTTATTTAAAATTTACATTTCATTTTAGACACCATATGTCACATGTTTGGAAGATGGAGAAATAAAGTTGATTTCATTGGCATGTGAGGATATTACTTCAAAGAAGTGGAAAGCAAATAGAGCAATTTGGTAAACTTTTTCTTTGACCTCTATCCATTCTCTTTTTCCCACCTCTATTTAATAACCAGTCATCTTCTATTCTTGTTCTTCCAAGTGACAATGGTTCTCAGTTTGATATCCACCACAATCCACTTACACATACTGTCACTCAGGGTCATATTGTATAGAAGCATACTTCTAATCACAGTTCTCTTTATATAGGTGACCAAAACCATAAAAGCATATGTGGAATACAGTTTATGAAATATAATTTGCAAACTATATAGTAGAGCAAGTAATACGAGACATTTATTGAATTAAGCCTCAGAAATGACAGTATTGTTTTCCATTTAAAATGCACTAAAATGTACAGACAAATAAGATAACATTTTCCCCAAGGTTTTTTGCACTGTATCTCCACAATAAAAACTGCTTTTTTATCCCTGTGGTCCCGTGAGTAACATGAAAGAGCAGGTTTTGACTGGAAGTTGTTATGAGATTCTGATCCATTTTGGCACATCTTTTTGTGAGAAGTTTGCTTCTTCTGGAGATAAATCAACTATGTTGTTACCCCAGCTAATTCCCTTCATTGCATGAAAACACCAGCTGAAACTGATGTCTACCAAACTTTATACAACTCTTTATTTCTCATGTCAAAACTGGGAAACCCATCTGCTACTTCATTCCACTTCCCATATATCTATTCGAGGGATGAAAATAAGATAATTTGTTGGTGACATTTTTATGAAAAGTGCCACAAATAAATAAAAAAGACACAAATATTGCTAATTTTCTAATTATTTCCTATGCCTCCCTTTTTAAATATTGAAGTCAATAAATATTTCTTGAGAGCTTATAATGCACAAGGCAGAACGTTGGGTATGTCACAGAAGAAGATAATGGTTAAGACACAGCATGCTTTGAAAAAATTATCCAAATTATCAGAAAAACATATTTGAAACCTTTCTCATGGGACACTGTGCCTTTGTCAGCTCACCCACTGCATAACTGGAAAAGTATAAGTATAGGGAGACACAATAATATAATCCACTGTAGGTCAAGAGAACTACATAAAATGATGGCCTTTGTAATATATGCTAATTGCTAACAAAAGGATAAGACATCGATAGTTGAAAATTAAGTGGATATTAATACAATTTTTTTATTTTGTCATATTATATCACCACCTCTCCATTTTTTAAAGGAGAGAATCTTTAACATTTTCTCAGGGTTCTTAAATATTTTTTTTAATTTATAAGATTTCATGTAGATATATAAAAACATATCATTACATTGTTTAATGATACACATAAGCATTCTACTTGACCTACAAATCAGTATCCTTTTGGGGTTGCTCAAGCCAACTGGCCATATTGAAAAATGTTTAGCAAACTGTGGTTTAATCTCTACTTTTGAGGCCTGACAGCCCATATGACACTTCTGAGCTACAAGTTCTGATAACTGACTTTTGCCAACTCAAGTGTCTGGTAAAGGGGAAACCTTCTACCTAGATTCACTCCTTACAGTTCTGAGTCTGTTGCCTTCCCAACACTGCTACCAGATACACCCTTTAAAGTTGATATTTCCCTTCTCTTATAGAACTCTCTCATGGAGCACTAATGATGATTTTACCTTCTGCCAGTTCAGTTAGGTTCTGAAAATATCCAAGTACATTAGGCTTTTGTTAACTAGTTTCGCCTGATGACAAGATTCACTAAGCTTGCTCTGGCATATTTTAAAATGGTTGCTTTCCCCCTGCTGGAAGCAAGATGGAATTTTTTACCAATATTTTCTGTCAGAACCTGGTCAAGCTCCTGGAGATAAATCTTATAATACTGTTGGGGCCTCCCTTATGACTAGGTCCCCCTGGACTTTTTAACTCTCAGGCTTGTCCACACTGAGCCTCCAGAAATTTGTTAATTACAGTGCAAATATTCCTACTAGGCATTGGTTCCCATGGTGGTTTCCACTTGTGAGTCTGCTCAGTTGAACCACAATTTCCTGTATTACCTTGTCCATCCAATCTTGGGGTAGCTTTTTACTTGTTAGAATGGAGTGCCAACTTCCAAGCTTCTTACATGCAGAACTGGAAAGTGAAAGCTTTGTTATACCTCTATGGAAAAGAAGTGATGACTTATGCTAGATATGTTTCTAAGCTAAACATCTGATCCGTTCATTCATGTCATTTGATTCTCCAGTAGTAGAGTAGTCCCATGTAGTCCCATGTTGGGGTGAGGTCAAGTGAGACTCTATGACTAAAAATGTGGTAAGGGTAAGCTTTACTTCTCAACTGTGAATATCAAATGGAAAAGAAAGCAGCCAACTTGGTCTTAGTGATGCCTTGGCTTTACATGCATGGAAAGTGGCAGCTGTTCTTTAGAGGGAAGTATGGCCCTCTCCTCCAATCCAAATCTCTAAGCAAATTCATTGACTATATGTGGTCCTCAATTTCGCTTGGTCAACTCTGGCAAGATTTACAAGTCTGGCATACAGCTGTAACATCTGTATCAGAAAAATAAAGCTCTTTACTTTGTTCTTGGTATAAGAACATCCTAGTCTAGGGTGATTATGAATCCATATATCAATTGCTACCAGTCTGGGAAATGTATATATACACTATGGAATATTATTCAACCTTTAAAAAAGAAGAAAATTCTGTTGTTTGTGACAATATGAATAAACATTGAGGGCAGCATGCTAAATTAATTAAGTCAGACAGAGAAAGACAAATACTTATAAGATCTAACTTATACATGGAATCTAATAAAAGCCAAACACATAGAAGCAGAGTAGAATGGTGGTTGTTAGGGGCTGGAGGTTAGAGGAAATGGGGGCATGTTGGTCAATGGGTACAAACTTCTGGTTATAAAATAAATAAGTTCTGGGGGTCTAATTTTCAGCATGGTGACTATAATGAGCAACATTGTACTATATACTTTAAACTCGTGAACAGAGTAGACCTTAAATATTCTCAACCACACACACACACAAATTATAATTATGTGAGGTGATGGATGTATTAATGAATCTTATTGTGGTAATCATTTTGCAAATTATTGTGATAATCATTTTGCAATATATGCATGTATCATCAATGTGGCAAAACTTAAACTTACAAAATATTATATGTCAATTATATCTCAATAAAGCTGGAAAAAATCAGATGAAAATTATTTTTCACTCTCCCTCTTTCAACCAATCAAACCCTTTTATTAAGCACTTTGATCATTGAATGCATCTGTACTAGAAATGGGTATATCCTTGTCCATCAATTTATTAATCTCCCTACTTTGAATTTATCTCAACAAATTTCATTAATAAGATATGTGCCCTATGTTCTGTCACAAAGATTTAGCCACTGCAATTATGTATGGGTTAACAACTACTTGAATATCAAATTTGCATTGTGTCTATTTTCCCCTGCTCTTTCTTTCAATGAATCTCTTAGAAACTGTATCATTATGTATCATGGGTCTGAGAGACATTTCTTTTGTTCACCTGTTTTTAAAAAGTCCATATTGCTCCAATATAAAATAAAAATTTTTTAAAAGTCCAAATTTTCAAACAAACTAAAAAAATTTCAATCTTATCCAGTACAGTTTTACTAATGACTAGCAAAGCACACAGAAACATGCAACACCATTTCCCACAATGAGAGGTGATTAATCCATGAGAATCAGCTCCCTGAGCCTCCATTTTCATACTGGGGTGCTTTTGGCATGAGGAGACAAGTGTTAACTGGACACAGAAAAAGTTAGCAAAGAGCTGTGGAATTTCTCAGTTTTATATCTAAATACTGTAATGTTGATGCATTCCATTACTCTTCAAATTACAATTTATTTACATTAAATAATGTAGATGGGGAGGTACATGCAGCTAAAACAGTTCTTAGTTTGATATTAAATATATAACAAAACTTTCAAACATTCCAGTTAGAAAATTATATCATACATATTTGCAAAATATTCTAATTAGATGCAACACTGCCTCAGGCATCTGGGTGGGGGTTAAAAGTTATACATAAATGTAAACAATCAAAAATTAATCAAATTTAAATTTGAGTACTTTATTGTATGTATACTATACCTCAATAAAAAGTAAGCAGATAGGTAGTTAGTTAGGTAGAAAAGAAGGGAGGAGGGAGGAAAAGAGGAAGGGAGAGACTTAGAGATAGATGATAGGTAGGTAGATAGATAGATAAAGATATAGATATAGAACATGAAATGTCAATGTTAGAGGCAAGGCAGAGAGAGAGAGAGAAAGAGAGGGAGAGATGGGGTGTGCAAGTGTAAAACATGGAGACAGAAATAGAAAATCAGATAGTAGGAATATCTTTTAAATTGAAGCTTTATAGAAACTTGAGGAATTCCCTGAGCCAAAGGGAGTAACAGCAGCATCTTCCTCTCCCTCTCCCTCTCTTTCTCTCCCTTTCCTTCTCCCTCTCTCTTTTTGCTCCAGAAGTGTTGTTGACATAGTACATAAACTTTCTGAGGTTTTGTATTTCTTTTTTTCTTCACATTATAATTGTATTTTTACTAGAGATAAATTATTTTTAAAATCTTAAAAAAATATTATTTTATAAATAACTTGGGTGGAAGGAAAAAGCAAATAATTAAAAAGCTTTCCTTATTCCACTAGTTTCCAGCCTTTCTACCCTGAGAAGCAAATAATCTTTCTCAAGCATTCCTCAAAATTTTTCATTATTTTCGTGGATTTTTCCACAACCATTTACTTATGTCTTCAGTTTATAATTCAGGAAAGGCAGTCAGCAATTGACTTTTGTTTGCTTATTTTTGCCAGAAAGTGGAAACATGTTACTTCATTAAAATACCTGAAATGCATGTGGTTAAATGTTAATATTAGTTTAGACTTAGGATTTGATAATATAGGTATTTCATTTGTCTTTTTAATAATTTATGTTTTAATTATGGTACCATTATATTTTTCATTTTTTTAATACATCTTTATTGGAGTATAATTGCTTCACAATGCCATGTTAGTTTCTATTGTACAACAAAGTGAATGATCCATATACATACATATATCCCCATAGCTCCTCCCTCTTGAACCTCCATCCTACCTTCCCTATCACAAACCTCTAAGTAGTCGTAAAACACCAAGCTGATCTCCCTGTGCTATGCTGCTGCTTCCCAATAGCAATATATTTTACATTTGGTAGTGTATATATGTCGATGTCTCACTTCATCCCAGCTTCCTCCTCCCCACCCAGGTCCTCAACTCCATTCTCTATACCTGCATCTTTATTCCTGCCTTGCCACTAGGTTCATCAGTACCATTTTTTAGATTCCATATATATGTGTTAGCATAAGGTATTTGTTTTTTTCTTTCTGACTTACTTCACTCTGTATGACAGATTCTAGGTCCATCCACCTCACTACAAATAACTCAGTTTTGTTTCTTTTAATGGCTGAGGAATATTCCATTGCATATATATGCCACATATTCTTTATCCATTCATCTGTCGATGGACACTTAGGTTGCTTCCATGTCCTAGCTATTGTAATAGTGCTTCAGTCAACATTGTGGTACATGTCTCTTTTTGAATTATGGTTTTCCCAGGGTATATGCCCAATAATGGGCTTGCTGGGTCATAGGGTAGTTCTATTTTTAGTTTTTGAAGGAACCTCCATACTGTTCTCCATAGTGGCTGTATTAATTTACATTCCCACCAACAGTGCAGGAGGGTACCCTTTTCACCACACCCTCTCCAGCATTTATTGCTTCTAGACATTTTGATGATGACCATTCAGACTGGTGTGAGGTGATACCTCATTGTAGTTTTGATTTGCATTTCTCTAATAATTAGTGATGTTGAGCAGCTTTTCATGTGTTTCTTGGCCATCTGTATGTCTTCTTTGGTGAAATGTCTATTTAGGTCTTCTGCCCATTTTTTAATTGGGGTGTTTGTTTTTTTGATATTGAGCCCCATGGGCTGTTTGTATATTTTGGAGAGTGATCCTTTGTCAGTTGTTTAATTTGCAAATATTTCTCCCATTCTAAGGGTTGTCTTTTCACCTTTTTTGTTTTTAAAGTTCAGAGTGATTTTATTAGATCAGATATTCTTTTTTCTTTATAACATCTTTATTGGAGTATAATTGCTTTACAATGGTGTGTTAGATTCTGCTTTATAACAAAGTGAATCAGTTATACATATACATATATCTCCATATCTCTTCCCTCTTGAACCTCCCTCCCTCCCACCCTCTCTATCCCATCCCTCTAGGTGGTCAGAGAGCACCAAGCTGATGTCCCTGTGCTACATGGCTGCTTCCCACTAGCTATCTATTTTACATTTGGTAGTGTATATATGTCCATGCCACTCTCTCACTTTGTCCCAGATTACCCTTCCCCCACCCAGTGTCCTGAAGTCCATTCTCTAGTAGGTCTGCATCTTTATGCCTGTCTTGCCCCTAGGTTCTTCATGACCATTTATTTATTTATATATATATTTTTTAGATTCCATATATATGTGTTAGCATATGGCATTTCCTTTTTTCTTTCTGACTTACTTCACTCTGTATGACAGACTCTAGGTTCATCCACCTCACTACAAATGACTCAATTTTGTTTCTTATTATGGCTGAGTATATATATGCCACATCTTCTTTATCCATTCATCTGTCGATGGACACTTAGGTTGCTTCCATATCCTGGCTATTGTAAATAGAGCTGCAATGACCACTGTGGTACAAGACTCTTTCTGAATTATGGTTTTCACAGGGTATATGGCCAGTAGTGCGATTGCTGCATCATACGGTAGTTCTATTTTTAGTTTTTAAAGGAAACTCCTTACTATTCTCCATAGTGGTTGTATCAATTTACATTCCCACCAACAGTGCAAGAGGGTTCCCTTTTCTCCACACCCTCTCCAGCCTTTATTGTTTGTAGATTTTTTGATGATGGCCATTCTGACCAATGGGAGATGACATCTCATTGTAGTTTTGATTTACATTTCTCTAATGATTAGCGATGTTGAGCATTCTTTCATGTGTTTGTTCGCAATCTGTATATATTCTTTGGAGAAATGTCTATTTAGGCCTTCTGCCCATTTTTGGATTGGGTTGTTTGTTTTTTTTTGATATTGAGCTGCATGAGGTGCTTGTATATTTTGGAGATTAAGCCTTTGTCAGTTGCTTCATTGGCAAATATTTTCTCCCATTCTGAGGGTCATCTTTTGGTCTTGTTCATGGTTTCCTTTGCTGTGCAAAAGCTTTTAACTTTCATTAGGTCCCATTTGTTTTTGTTTGTTTTTATTTCCGTTTCTCTAGGAGGTGGGTCAAAAAGTATCTTGCTGTGATTTATGTCATAGAGTGTTCTGTCTATGTTTTCCTCTAAGAGTTGGATAGTATACGACCTTACATTTAGATCTTTAATTAATTTTGAGTTTATTTTATTGTCTATGGCGTTAAGAGTGTTCTAATTTCATTCTTTTACATGTAGCTGTCCAGTTTCCCCAGCACCGCTTATTGAAGAGGCTGTCTTTTCTCCACTGTATATTCTTGCCTCCTTTATCAATGATAAGGTGACCATATGTGCATGGGTTTATCTCTACGCTTTCTGTCTTATTCCATTGATCTATATTTCTGTTTTTGTGCCAGTACCATACTGTCTTGATTACTGTAGATTTGTATTTAGTCTGAAGTCAGGGAGCTCAATTCCTCCAGCTCCGTTTTTCTTTCTCAAGATTGCTTTGGCTATTCAGGGTCTTATGTGTTTCCATACAAATTGTGAAATTTTTTGTTCTAGTTCTGTGAAAAATACCAGGGGTTGTTTAATAGGGATTGCACTAAATCTGTAGATTGCTTTGGATAGTATAATCATTTTCACAATGTTGATTCTTCCAATCCAAGAACATGGTATATCTCTCTTTCTATTTGTATCATATTTACTTTCTTTCACCAATGTCTTGTAATTTTCTACATACAGGTCCTTTGTCTGCTTAGGTACGTTTATTCCTAGATATTTTATTCTTTTTGTTGTAAAGGTAAATGGGAGTGTTTTCTTAATTTCACTTTCAGATTTTTCATCATTAGTGTATAGGAATGCCAGAGATTTCTGTGCATTAATTTTGTATCCTGCTACTTTACCAAATTCATTGATTAGCTCTTGTAGTTTTCTGGTAGCATCTTTAGGATTCTCTATGTATAGTATCATGTCATCTGCAAACAGTGACAGCTTTACTTCTTCTTTTCCAATTTGGATTCCTTTTATTTCCTTTTCTTCTCTGATTTCTGTGGCTAAAACTTCCAAAACTCTGTTGAATAAGAGTGGTGAGAGTGTGCAACCTTGTCTTGTTCCTGATCTTAGTGGAAATGGTTTCAGATTTTCACCATTGAGGACAATGTTGCCTGTGTGTTTGTCATATATGGCCTTTATTATGTTGATGAAAGTTCCCTCTATGCCTACTTTCTAGAGGGTTTTTATCACAAATAGGTGCTGATTTTTGTTGAAAGCTTTCTCTGCATCTATTGAGATGATCGTATGGTTTTTGTCCTTCAATTTGTTAATATGGTGTATTACGTTGATTGATTTGCATATATTGAAGTATCCTTGCATTCCTAGGATAAACCCCAATAGATCATGGTGTATGATCCTTTTAATGTGCTGTTGGATTCTGTTTCGTAGTATTTTGGTGAGAATTTGTGCATCTATGTTCATCAACGATATTGGCCTGTAGTTTTCTTTCTTTGGGACATCTTTGTCTGAGTTTGGTACCAGGGTCATGGGGGCCTCATAGAATGAGTTTGGGAGTGTATATATTTTGCTATATTTTGGAAGAGTTTGAAAATGATAGGTGTTAGCTCTTCTCTAAATGTTTCATAGAATTTGCTTGTGACTCTATCTGATCCTGGGCTTTTGTTTGTTGGAAGATTTTTAATCACAGTTTCAATTTCCGTGCTTGTGATTGGTCGGTTTATATTTTCTATTTCTTCCTGGCTCAGTCTCGGAAGGTTGTGCATTTTTCAGAATTTGCCCATTTCTTCCAGGTTGTCCTTTTTATTTGCATATAGTTGCTTGTAATAATCTCTCATGATCCTTTGTATTTCTGCAGTGTCAGATATTACTTCTCCTTTTTCATGTTTAATTCTTTTGATTTGAGTCTTCTCCCTTCTTTTCCTGATGAGTCTGGCTAATGGTTTATCAATTTTGTTTATCTTCTCAAAGAACCAGCTTTTAGTTTTATTGAGTTTTGCTATTGTTTCCTTCATTTCTTTTTCATTTATTTCTGTTTTGATCTTTATGCTTTCTTTCTTCTGCTAACTTGGTGTTTTTTTGTTCTTCTTTCTCTAGTTGCTTTAGGTGTAAGGTTAGGTTGTTTATTTGAGATGTTTCTTGTTTCTTAAGGTAGGATTGTGTTGCTATAAACTTCCCTCTTAGGACTGCTTTTGCTGCATCCCTTAGGTTTTGGGTTATTGTGTCTTCATTGTCATTTTTCGAGGTACTTTTTAATTTCCTCTTTGATTTCTTCAGTGATCTCTTTGTTATTTAGTAGTGTATTGTTTAGCCTCCATGTGTTTGTATTTTTTGCAGATTTTTTTCTATAATTTATATCTAATCCTGTAGCATTGTGCTCAGAAAATATACTTGATATGATTTCAATTTTCTTAAATTTACCAGGGCTTGATTTGTGACCCAGGATATGATCTATCCTGGAAAATGTTCTATGAGCACTTGAGAAGAAAGTTTTTTCTGTAGCTTTTGGGTGGAGTGTCCTATAATATCAGTTAACTCCACCTTGTTTAATGTATCATTAAAAACTTGCATTTCCTTTTTATTTTCATTTTGGATGATCTGTCTATTGGTGAAAGTGTGATGTTAAAGTCCCCTACTATGATTGTGCTAATGTCGATTTCCCCTTTCATGGCTGTTAGTATTTGCCTTATATACTGAGGTGCTCCTATGTTGGATGCATAAATATTTACAATTGATACATCTTCTTCTTCGATTGTTCCACTGATCATTATGTAGTGTCCCTTTTTTATCACTTGTAATAGTCTTTATTTTAAAGTCTGTTTTGTCTGATATGAGAATTGCCACTCCAGCTTTCTTTTGATTTCCATTTGCATGGAATATCTTTTTCCATCTCCTCACTTTCAGTGTGTATGTGTCCCTAAGTCTGAAGTGGGTCTCTTGTAGACAGCCTATATACAGATCTTGTTTTTGCATCCATTCAGCCAGTCTATGTCTTTTGGTTGGAGCATTTAATCCATGTACATTTAAGGTAATTATCGATATGTATGTTCCTATCACCATTTTCTTAATTGTTTTGGATTTGTTATTTTAGGTCTTTTCCTTCTCTTGTGTTTCCTGCCAGAGAAGTTACTTTAACATTTGTTGTAAAGCTGGTTTTGTGGTGCTGAATTCCCTTAGCTTTTTCTTGTCTGTAAAGGTTGTAACTTCTCCATCAAATCTGAATGAGATCCTTACAGGGTAAAGTAATCTTGGTTGTAGGTTTTTCCTTTACATCACTAAATATCCTGTCCCACCCTTCTGGCTTGCAGAGTTCCTGCTGAAAGACCAGCTATTAACCTTATGGGGATTCCCTTGTATGTTATTTGCTGTTTTTCCCTTCCTGCTTTTAATATGTTTCTTTGTATTTAATATTTGATAGTTTGATTACTATGTGTCTTGTCGTGTTTCTCCTTGGATTTATCCTGTATGGGACTCTCTGCACTTCCTGGACTTGATTAGCTATTTCCTTTCCCATATTAGGGACATTTTCAACTATAATCTCTTCAAATATTTTCTCAGTCCATTTCCTTTTTCTCTTCCCCTTCTGGGACCCCTATAACTCAAACGTTGGTGTGTTTAATGTTGTCTCAATGGTCTCTGAGACTGTCCTCAATTCTTTTCATTTTTTGTTTTTCTTTATTCTTAGTTATTTCTGGTATTTTATCTTCCAGATCACTCATTTGTGCTTCTACCTCTGTTATTCTGCTATTGATCCCTTTTAGATAATCTTCAATTTCATTTATTGTGTTGTTCATGATTGTCTGCTCTTTAGTTTTTCTAGGTTGTGGTTAAACGTTTCTTTTATTTTCTCCTTTCTATTCCCAAGATTTTGGATCATCTTTATTATCATTTTTCTTAATTCATTTTCAGGTAGACTGCCTATTTCATCTTATTTGTTAGGTGTGGTGGGTTTGTACCTTGCTCCTTCATCTGCTGTGTATTTCTCTGGCTTCTTATTTTGCTTAACTTACTGTGTTTGGGGTTTCCTTTTTGCAGGCTGCAGGTTTGTATTTCTCATTGTTTTTGGTGTCTGCCTCCAGTGGCTAATGTTGATTTAGTGGGTTGTGTAGACTTCCTGGTGGAGGGGACTAGTGCTTGTGCTCTGTTGGATGAGGCCGGATCTTGTCTTTCTGGTGGGCAGGTACACATCTGGTGGTTTGTTTTGGGATGTCTGTGACCTTATTATTATTTTAGGCAGCCTCTCTGATAATGGGTGGATTTGTGCTCTGTCTTGCTAGTTGTTTGACATAAGGTGTCCAACACTGTAGTTTGCTGGTCGTTGAGTGGAGCTGGGGCTTGACATTCAGATGGAGATCTCTGGGAGATTTTTGATATTATGTGGAGCTGGGAGGTCTCATGTAGACCAATTTCCTGAACTTGGCTCTCCCACCTCCGAGGCACAACCCTGACACCTGACTGGAGCACCAAGAGCCTGTCATCCACAAGCTCAGAATAAAAGGGAGAAAAAAAGAAAGAAAAAAGAAAAAGATAAAATAAAATATAATAAAGTTATTAAGATAAAAATTATTATTAAAAAAGTTTAAAAAGTAATAAAAAAGAAAAAGTAAGAAAGAAGAGAGCAAACATACCAGAAAACAAATCCACCATTGATAGCAAATGCTAAGAACTATACTAAAAACAAAATAACAAAAAACATGGACAGACAGAACCCTAGGGTAAATGGTAAAAGCAATGCTATACAGACAAAATCACAGACAGAAGCGTACACACTCACAAAAAGTGAAAAAGGGGAAGAATATATATATACATTGCTACCAAAGTCCATCTCCTCAATTTGGGAAGAATTGTTGTCTTTTTGTGTATTCCACAGTTGCAGGGTACATCAAGTTGATTGTGTAGATTTAATCCGCTGCTCCTGAGGCTGCTGGGATAGATTTCCCTTTCTCTTCTCAGTTTGCACAGCCCCTGGAATTCAGCTTTGGATTTGTCCCTGCCTCTGCGTATAGGTCACCTGTGTGTGTCTGCTCTTTGCTTAGACAGGACGGGGTTAGTGGAGCAGCTGATTAGGGGCTCTGGCTCACTCAGGCCAGGGGGAGGGAGGGGTACAGAGCGTGGGGTGAGCCTGCGATGGCAGAGGCCAGGGTGACATTGCACCAGCCTGAGGCTTGCTGTGTGTTCTCCTTGGGAAGCTGTCCCTGAATCAAGGGACCCTGGCAGTGGCGGACTGCACAAGGTCCTCAGAGGGTAGGTGTGGATAGTGACGTGTGCTTGCACACAGGCTTCTTGGTGGCTGCAGCAGCAGCCTTAGTGTCTCATGCCCATCTCTGGGGTCCATGCTGATAGCTGTGGCTTGCACCCCTCTGTAGAGCTCCTTTAAGAGGTGCTCTTAATCCCCTCTCCTCTTGCACCAGGAAACAAAGAGGGAAGAAAAAGTCTCTTGCCTCTTCGGCAGCTCCAGACTTTTCCCCAGACTCCCTCTCAGCTAGCTGTGGTGCTCTAGCCCTCTTCAGGCTGTGTTCACGCAGCCAACCCCAGTCCTCTCCCTGGGATCTTACCTCTGAAGCCCTATCCTCAGCTCCCAGCCCCCACTTGCCCTGGTGGGTGAGCAGACAAGCCAATCGGGCTGGTGAGTGCTGGTGGGAATCTCTCCACTTTTCCCTCTGCACCCCTGTTGCTGCACTCTCCTCTATGGCTCCAAAGCTTCCACCCCCACAGCACAGCCCCCATTTGTGCCAGTGAAGGGGCTTCCTAGTGTGTGGAAACTTTCCCTCCTTTACAGCTCCCTCCCAGATTTGCAGGTCCCGTCCCTGTACTTTGTCTCTGTTTTTCCTTTTATCTTTTGCCTTACCCATGTATGTGGGGAGTTTCTTGCCTTTTGGGAAGTCTGAGGTCTTCTGCCAGCATTCAGCAGGTGTTTTGTAGGAGTTGCTCCACATGTAGAATCATTTCTGATGTATATGTGGGGAGGAATGTGATCTCCACGTCTTACTCTTCCACAATCTTGAAGTTCCTCCCTTGTCTTTTCATCTTGTTTATGGTTTCCTTTGCTGTGCAAAAACTTTTAAGTTTAATTAGGTCACATTTATTTATTATTTGTTTTTATTTTCATTACTCGAGGAGGTGGGTCAAGAATGATCTTGCTGGGGTTTATGTCACAGAGTGTTTTTCCTATGTTTTCCTCTAAGAGTTTTATAGTGTCCGGTTTTGGTACCATTTTGAATTAAAATATAAACATAACTATGTTATTAAGAATGGCAGTGTTTATGAATACCTATCTATGAGAGTTATGGTGGAGAACCAATCAACAGAATGTTTTATTGTCTAGAGATCGAAGACAAGAAAAAAAATACTTACACATTATATTTTATTTATAAGAGAAAGTCATAAGGTTGCTGGCTACACCATTAATCAAAGTAAATAAGAAAAAAAAGCCCCCAAAATGAAAAAATGAAGTCCAATTTCATATTTAATATGTGATGCTTGTTGAATATTAGGAATGTGACGTTGATGTGCAATTAAAATGTTGAATGGAAGCTCTAAAATGGGAAAATGTTAGCGACAGATTTTTTGGATTTTCTTCTCATAAGTTATGACTAAATTTATCAAACACAGGTTTTATAGTAAAAGACAAGTACAAACTTCCCATTTGAAATCTGAAGTATTTGAATTAATAACTTTTCTTATGTTCTCTGCTTTCAATGCGTCCAGATTGGCAAAACAGCCCTATCACAACCAGTTTCTTAGTTAGATGTAACTGTATTTGAGTAGGATGCCCAGCCCCCTCTTGAGAGTTTCCTCCTTCACTTTTTGTAGTTTGGGGGAAATTCTCTCTTGATAATGATTTCTCCAAGGAATTCTGCACTAGAGTGTAAGGGCAAAAACTTCAAGTTCGTTTCAAAGTAGCAATTCCATTTACTTTGTTTTCTTTTAGAAATTTCAGGAACAAATTTATTATAAAAAGAATGTATATTTTCCCTAATTCTTGCCAAAAACATACTCAAAATAGCCTCTTGGTATCATCCTAATTCATTAAAGTTTACTTAATAACAGTACACTGAGGATAATTTATAAGTATTTTGTTATACAAATGAATGAAAACAAGAAAAGAAAATTAAATTTATTTGCAGGCAATCTAGGGTAAGTTTCATCAATGATTTTAATTTACACTGAGCTAATTTTTCAACTTTAAAAATGAAGCATTTTATTCCTATTTTTAAAAAGAGACCTTAATAGCTAATTTTTTCCAAGCCAGGTTTTATTTTTAATTAAGTTACTAAGAACATTTAAGATAATTAACCATGGATATAGACTGTTAAATTAATTTCCCACTTAATATTTTTTAGAGATTACAAAGCAGTCTACAACAGAAAGACCTAGTATTGGGAGATATCTTTATTTGGAAATATAATATCCAACCTATAATATTATGAAAATTTAATTTACTACATATAACCACATCTGTCTAATTCATCAATAAATTAAAATGGTATTAACAAGAGATATTTAACTACTGGTTTTTATCATTTCATTATGATTTGAACAATAAAAAGAGTGTAAAAATTCTTGTCTCTTTACATACCATTGAATGATTGTATGAAGTAAACAACTTGTATTCAAGACCTCCTAAACATGACGCATATAAATAATACCATAGATATTCATGCTTCGATTTGCATGATCTTTTTTGTTTATTTTTCCTAACTAATAATTCATATTTCTTTCTTCTGTTTCAATATCTAAATGGCTAACAGTCACTTACCATACATTAACTGCGACTTTAGTGAGGCGTCTATTACTAATACTCTTATCTGCATCTCTAGTCACTCCTTGGTATAAGCCCAAAATCTAGCTTCAATTTTTCATGTAAATTGAACAAAATATACAGTCGAAACAACTCTTGAGTTTCTACCTACTATCCTTTAGGGGCCACCTTCCTTCCTTATTGTCAGTACATTGTAATAACTCAGTTGATTTCTGAGCTAATTGGACTCAATCCACAAACAGCTTTTTAGATGGTCACGACCACAACAGGCCAGGCAGACAAAAGTATCACCTATTAAATCACACCTAGGAAGAGAAGCTCTTTTCTCAACAAAACAATTCCTGGAGACATTATATTGTAGGTTGACATTATAATTAATCTTTCACAGATGTAGTTCTTGCTTGGCAACTGTGAATCAGAGGGTGTACACTTGAAAGCTGTCTCAGTTTACTGATATTACAAGGAAATCTCATATTTTAAGCTGTTATTCTTTAAATACACTTATTGATTTTTCTTTTATAAATCTTGCAACTGGAATAATTCTAATCTTATTGAGTGGTATTAAAATCATAGAGTGGGGGAGGTAATTTATGGTTACCAAGGGGAAATGGGGGGAGGGATAAATTAGGAGTTTGGTATTAACAGACACACACTACTATGTATAAAAATAGATAAAATCAGGACTTACTGTAGAGCAGAGGGAACTATATTCAGTATCTTATAATAACCTATAATGGAAAAGAATCTAAAAAAGAAATAACTGAATCACTTTTCTGTACACCTGAAACTAACACAGTATTGTAAATCAACTATATATATATATATATATATATATGTGTGTGTGTGTGTGTATGTGTGTGTGTGTGAGCTAACAAGGTGGAAGAATTGGAAGGAGTTATCAGGGAAGGATTTTGATTTACTGGATTTTTGAATTATGGCAATTTTATGAGACATTCTTGCAGTGAATTGTTAAAATAAATTAGAATTGAATGGAGGTCACATAGGAGATTGAGAGCTGTGAGTCTTGTATGTAGAATGGGTCATTTATTTAGATGATATCTTCACTATATAATCACCCAGGTACATGGACAAAACTGAATTCCAAAGGAAGTATTTGAATTAGTTGTTAAAGTTTAATATTAATTAAGTGAAGGGTATTTGGTTAGTGGAAAGCAAAATAAATAGGAAAGAGGTTATAGTCAGATGGTCTGAGCCTAAATACATTAGATTTTTGGAAAATTAATGGTGAATAAGAAGGAGAAACACATCACACTAAGCAATTTGGAGTCACATTAATAAGAATAAAAGTATCCTCCGTTGGAAAGTGTTATACAAAAAGCCAAGGTCTTGGGGTGAATGTACTGACAGCAAGTTTTCCACAGAGATGCAAAGGAGGCAATATTTTAAAAGGAGTTGATATTAGAAAATAAATTAGAAGTGACACTCTGCAAAGTACAAGGAAGGATTACAGTAGAGAAAGGTGCAAATTTAGATAAGAGAAGAAAATTACAAAAGATTATGAGGGTAGGAGTTGAACAATAAAAAGTATGTATTGACTAGTGCTGAAAGAGTATTTTTTGTGAGTTATCATGAATTTAGTCCCAATGGTCTGTTAGAGAAAACTGGAGGAAAGAGGATTCAACTATGCTTTCATGCTCAAGCTTACACTATACTTTAATATATATTTACCTGGATATTGTAGAATTATTTCAAGAAGCATGCAAATTATCATTACATGATGTATATTGTCTCTTCAGTTTCCATTAGTTAGCTTGATAATGATAAATTCTGAAAGTTCACATTAGAAGAGGACCACTAATAACAAGTGGTAAAAGAGATATTATGATATCTGCATTATTTGAGAACCTTATTAAGAAGAAATGTTCTTGGATATAGTAAAAATAAACAAAAACCAACAGTGGTAGAATTCTAAGAGTCTGTTAGTCTGTGCTCTAGGCTTATTTCCTCATAACCTATGTAGGATATGGACAAGAGCATGACTAAATAAAAGCAATGTTTATGACTGTTCGATCTCATAAACAGTCTCATCATTTTGGTTGGATTGATTCATTAATTTGTACCACATATAGATGTACTAATATGAACTTTCCTTTAAAATGTATTGCTACATTACATAAAATATATTGAGTATGTAAACAGTTGAAACATGAGCAGATCTGAATAGTGTCATCAGGCATGTGATTATTTTCTGTGATTATTAATATTAAAATTGGCTGCAATATCTTAAGTATACAGTAACAGATGGGGATTTCCCTATAGAGGAAGTCTAGCTTCACTATGTAACAAGATTTATTTGTCTCATTATGAAAATATATAGTAGGTCAGAAAACACAATCCTTTGGGGCTTCTTAGTTATTAAAAAATCATGAAGTTTTCCCTTGGTAAGAATTCCAAAGAATTGTTTTTCTAAATTTCTAGAGAAGTGTGAAGTCTGTGGCTTGCAGTGTAGGAAACAAGAAAATTCCTTAGAACTTTGAAGAATATATAAATATACTTTTTCCATATATATATTTAAGAAATAGAATCTAGTATCAACAGGAGTCATCTCTGCTTACTTTGTTTTTCCTTGAAAAGACATTAGACTATTACTTAAACCTCTAAAGAGAAAATATCTTTGTTACTGGCTTAATTTCTAAGAGTGAACATATTCCAAATCATATCACACATGCTCTAGAATAGAAATCCAGTGTGTATTACAGATTCATTTAATGTAAAAAATATATATAAAAATCAAAACTGCCAATCTAAATCAAGATCGTACTTTTGAAATAGCATAAGGAATACAATTTAATTTTTTTATTTTAAAATGTGTATGAAGGAAATGCCAAATGTACCTAATAAATTGATTTGATTCTAAAGGTCACATTTACAATTCATACTGTGACAGAGTGAGCCTAATTAAAATATCATATGAAATCTCATTTACTGATGATTTTAGTTCATATTAGTGGCTTTGACCTTCATCTAACCTCAGGCTTCTTTCAAGCTGCTTGCATTAACAGACTACCCAAATCAGTTCAGCATTACATATTATTTCTTTCAGAGACGATATTCTCAGGATTGAAAGATACAGGTAACCAAACTGCCTAAATATTGATCAGCTTTAACTCTTGTCTAATTTTGTATTGATTACAGCATTGATGATTCATCTAAATGATTCACTTAGATGTAGAATATAAAAAAATCAAACTCAGAGAAGCAGAGAGAAGGGGCTCCCGGGTGGGGCAAATGGGAAGATGTAAGTCAAAGGGTACAAATTTTTCAATTAAAAGATGAATAAGTTCTGGATGTACAGCATAGTGACTATAGTCAATCACTGTATAATATACCTGAAATTTGCTACAATAGTAGATTTTAAGTGTTCTTACCACACACATACACACACACACACACACACACACACACACAAAAGTTAGCTAGGTGAAATGATGGATGTGCTAATTAGCTTGGTTGATTTCACAGTGTCTATGAATATTAAATCATCATTTTGTATACCTCAAATATACACAATTTTTGTCAGTTATACCTTAATAAAGCTAAGGAAGAAAAGGAACATAGAGCTGTTTTTTATCATCTGGTTTTATACCTTAAAATGTTATTTAGAGAAGTATAGCAAATTATATCAGTTTTTTAATCTCTCATTCTCCATTATATACATGTGACTTATACATCAGAGGTTAACAAATGTTTTACCTAAAAGCCAAATAGTGGACAGTTTAAATCTAAGGCTATCCAGTCTCTGTTGCAACTATATAACTCTGTCCTTATTAAAAAAAAAAAAAAAAAAGCAGGCATACACAATAAGTACATGAATTGGCATGACTGTGTTCCATTAAAACTGCTTGGTATTTACAAAACAACAGGCAACTGGCCTGTGTCCATAGCCATCTGATCCCTGATATCCCTGATACATATATGTTTTCACTATATCAACGTGTCTGGACTCTACAACTCTTTTGTTAAATCTGAAGATGAATGCTTATGTTCCTAGGTATCAAAATAAGGCCTCCAGACTTCTACCCTAGTTACATGATTTAACATCACTTTTATTTTCCTAGATAGAATTGCCCAACGCTGACCAACTAGATTCCTTTTGTCATTATGTTTCTTTAGCCCATCTCTTTGTTGGGAGAGGTAATTTGCTAGTATAGCTCAGTGTTCTTGCACATTTTTTGCTGGGAAAGCCAAAAATGCAAAGCCTTGTCTACTCCCAGATAAAGAGCAGGCTTGTGTCAACTCACTATGGAAATGATAATTCCATAAGTTCAGTGCTCCTCTTCTGTAACACAACTTACTCTGTGTGCAAGCATAAACAATGGGCTTTTTGTGAGGTACTCTGAGAAGCATGGGGAACTGACACTAGTCAACAAGAACTCTGGCTACTACTTTTGCCATGAGTTGTAAAGTGTTTGTCTCTAACCCAGGAGTCTCATGTCTTCTTTCAGCATCCACAAAGTGGTGAACTTGTTAGCTTTTAAGATTTTAAAGATAAAATCTCAGATCCTGCAAAGTTCTGGACAGTCTTGGTGAAAAGGATGGGTTGCTGACAGAGACATGGCTTCCTAGAAGAGAAAGGATGGAGAAGATAGACATGAGAAAACTCCCCAGAATTGGATATTGAATGTTATCAGTCAAGTGCAGGGACGAAAAAGGGCAGAGTGACTGTGTTCCACTGTCCTATTGTTAACGAATGTTTAGAGGCTAAGCAAGGAGTGGTACGATTGAAACCATCTCCCTGATTGGTTGTTATAACTCTGCTTGGTTAGTTACTCATGTTTGGGAGGAAGGAATGATGTTATCATAACAATAGGCTGAGGCCACAAAGTAATGACAATATGGCTTTGGCTGTCAAAATTTCTCCAAAGTTAAAATTAGAGGTGTCAGCAATAAAGACATACAGGTTTAAATGAAACAAAACCATTTATTTGAACCAAAACCAGCTCCTTTGCTGAGTTCCAGTGTGCAGCCACTTGAAACTGAAAGTACATGCAAATTTTTGTTTACTGGAACTGAGCTTCTCTGTCCCTCCCTCTGAGCCTTCTGATACTGTTCTCCTTCTCTACTCTGACATCAGTTACCTTAAGGAAAAAGTTGAATATGTTGGGGAAATTCAGGGAATGGAGGGACTCAAACTTTTACAACTCTGTTGCATATAGTCACCCAGGTCACTAACATATCCTCTCTCATGGGGACGAAGAGTCACCGGACTCAGAGTATCTGAAACTGCTGAGGACTGTGAGGAGGAGCTGTGGTATATAAAGGGAGAAAGCAAAGGAGCCCCTGAATCTAGGGCTTTCTGGATGATGAAATGTGCACTAAGGAGGAGGAGGCATGTATAAGGAGTAAAGAGACAAAAGAAAGAAACCTCTTTAGTAAATCCCAGCCATCCCCTACAAGCTAGCTTCCTCTGGCTTGCTGTATTCCCCAAGCTCCCAACAGGAGATGATGTATTTTCCTGACAGCTGTTATAGGTCCTCATGATCAGGTGTTAAACTCCCTGCTCTATGTTCCCATGGGGAATAAGAAAAATGCCCATATTCAACTGTTAGGGTTTGATCAAAACTTTCAGCCAAGAAAAAGAAAAGCTATTTTGTGGGTGTATCCTCTGGGACAATTGAATGTACTGTTGTAGAAATATATAGTAGCTTTTGATGTGTTACATGCTTGTCCTGCAAATGCTGATAAAATGAAAGATGAATCTCCCATTCAGTACATTGCCACATGCAGTGGGAGCAAGCTCTTCTACCATTTTCCTACAGTGGGTGAGTCAGAGTTTAGTGCAAATGCCTCTCTACCTTCTGATATCCAAAGATTTTGATAGATGATGGATGAAAATAGATTAGAAAGATAGATAGATAGATAGATACATACATACACACACACATACATAAATACATACATACATGCAGAGATAGATACATTATGTCCTCCTGGTTGGCAAGTCAGAAGCCTGGGTCTCAATGGCTAGACTGGTGTTGTCACACCTCTATCACCAGTGGTGTTTGAGAAACCTAACAAAATTTAGGGGTAGCTTTGTCAAAGTTTCTTGAGACTATGTGAACAAATTCACAATGCTGACCTCTGGTAGTTAAAGAAAAACTGCTGCCTCTTTGGTGCCTCACCATCACCAGGAAGGAGGACCAGCAGATTATTGTACTTTTTGGTACAAGTACAAGTCAGTGCAACATTATTTTGTCCATTGGAGCCTCTGGCTAGTGAGGCAGCCTCCACTCCTCCCAGTCTCCTCCTGGGCTTTTAGATTGTTGCCTCTCAATACAGCTAACAAGTACACACCTTTTAAAAATGGCTATTAGCTTGCTAAAGAGCTCCTCTGAAATTGAATAGCTTGCCTATGGAGGGCTTTTGACTCTCTGGGTTAATGTTCTCATTTTGAGGTGGGTCAAATTGGATTTGAAGGCTCACAATTAAAAGACCCAGTTCAACATCAATACCAGCTATGTAGAATCACAAATAGACATGGTTGCTCCAGTCAATGGGAATAATTTAAGATATTTAAGCCATAATAATTTGAGCCATTTTCATAGTTCTGGCCAATGTTTCTCTTGATGAATCATGTTATATTTTTTGCTGAATGTGAGGCTGGCTTACAGTTCTGGAATGCCACTTAAAATACTACAGAGTGGGAGATTAAAGATACTCTTCTTTGGGGCCCCAAACTGAAAATAAATTGCTGCTGCTAATTGGATCAACTGAATCAATCACATAGATGTCCATATTAAGGTCCTGTTCTTTGATGAGACAAACTGGAATCAATTTCTGATCAAGCCTACAGTGATCAGAATGACACCAAAAATGGTGACATATCCACCATCATATACTGGGCATAAAAGAAAAGACTCTATATTTCTAATGCAAAAGCTACCCCATATACCAGACTTGTGACTCCTTCCAAAGTTGTCCTATTTGTCTTGTGGTAATGGAGGTCATATTATAGAAGGTGTTGGCCCAACATGCTCCTGCTAAATTCTTTAGTTAGGTCTTGATTCCCTCTTGGGTTAATCAGTGATGTCTCACCATATTTGCTTTTTCACTAATCAGATTAGCTGGTTCCACCCACAGAATCGTGGCCTTTGAGACCTATCTCTGCTGTGTCTCTGTCTTTCAAGAGCATCTACATTTTGACAATGGTGCATCTTTTATTATAAAGGTCAACCAGCAATTCTTTTACAGGCAAAGCATTCAATGGAAAATTCTAAGCTCCCTACAAACTACAGGTATTTGACATGGTAAAAAAAAATTGGGGTGGGCTTCCCTGGTGGTGCAGTGGTTGAGAGTCCACCTGCCGATGCAGGGGACGCGGGTTCATGCCCTAGTCCAGGAGGATCCCACATGCCACGGAGCGGCTGGGCCCGTGAGCCATGGCTGCTGAGCCTGCCCATCCGGAGCCTGTGCTCCGCGACGGGAGAGGTCACAGGAGTGAGACGCCTGCATACCACAAAAAAAAAAAAAAAATTGGAAAGAAAGACTTGGTTATTGCATTCACCTCATCCTGGTCTACACATATTGCTATGGCAGTTTGGTCCTTGGTAGTAATCATCATCAACTTGATGAATCCAATAAGAGAGGATCAGAAAAATAATGTGAATTTTCAGCTACTAGAATTGGACTCGTCAATTTTGTGAAGGTGAAGGGAAAGTAACAACCTTAGTAGCAAAGGAATCAAGACCTTAGACCCTATATTGTGCAGGGGGCAAGAAGGGGCAAGCAGTAGGTGTGGGGGCAAGCACTTAAAGCTAGTTTTGTCCCCCTAGAGACAGCACTGTTGCCTAAATCAAGGTTCAGCTGCTGCAAGCTTCTGACTTGCCACTATGTTTATTATCCCCATCCATGTGATATAAAAACAAAAAATCCTTGCTGACATGGCCTGTCCTGAATAAGTTGCTGTGCCTGGTTTCATCAACTATAGCTCTTGAATACGTATTGGTAAAATTACAGGGATTGGCACAATCATGCTTTAATTTGACATTTACAAACTCATCATTCTTCTGATATCTGAGTAGCCTCAGATTATGCCCTGCATGCTAATTGAAGCTGCAACTAGCTGGTGATACTTCTCATGTGAGTTAACCAAATTAAATTTGTCTTCTTCATATTTAGGAAACTTGAAAACCTTTTTATTATTTTTTTAATCTCCAGAGTTCTTAAGCTAACATATGGAGGGTAATATTTGTAGATCATTTTTCCTTTATTATATCCAACATTCAAAGTAAAAGAATTACTAAACATAATGAGATGTAGCCACTAGAAAAACATGAGAGACAAATACAAATAATTAAATAAAGAGATATTTACTTGGAGAAAAAAAGAATAAATATAGGATAATAAATTCTAGTTAAGCAAATCAAGAAGTAGAATGGAGACATTTATATCCAAGAGTAGAATTAACAATATGAAAATAAGCAGAGAAATAATTAAATCATTATAGATACACTCTGCTCAAACAAATAAAAATAAATGTGTTCGTCATTGATTTTGTTTAAATTTTGGCCATTTTTCTTCAAACCTTTTTGCTGCCCTGTTCTGTTTTCTGTGTAGGATTCTAATTACATGTATGTTATACCATTTGATATTGTCCCACAGACTTTCACTGTTTCCTGTTGTTGTTGCATTGCTATTGTTGTTTTCTTCAAACTCTTTATGCTCTTTGTGTCTTACTGGGTAATCTATACTGCCCTGTTGTCAAACTTATTGATTCTTTCTTCAACCATACCAAGTCTACTTGAAATCCATTAAAGGTATTCTTCATTTCTATTACTGCAATTTTGATTTCTGACATTTCCATTTGATTCTTTCTTATAGCTTCCATATATTTGCACAAATTACCTCTGATTTTCTTGTTACCTACCTTTTCCTTTGGTGTCCTTAACATATTAATTTTGTTTTCTTTTGTTTTGTTTTAAATTCCTGCCTGATAATTCTAACATGTGTGTCACATTTGAGTGTGGTTGTGATGATTTCTCTGTTTCTTCATTTTTTCTTGTCTTCTGAAATGCCTTGTAGTTTTATTTTGAAAGCCAGATAATAGGAACTGAGGTAAAAAAGAAAAAAAGGCTTTTAGTGTGAGCATTTATGCTAATCTGACAGGGAGTTTGACTCTGTTTAATGTTTTTTTGTAGCTGTAGGCAACAAAGCTTGAATTTTCTCTAGTATCCTTGTTTTTTTCCTCCCATCTGGGCTTTTCATCTTCCCACTGTGCTGCTCTTTAAAAAGTCTATTTTTGCATGTTTCCCACCTGTAATGCCTTGCTATTACTGGAATCTTGT
The DNA here is from genome assembly GCF_005190385.1 of Monodon monoceros. Lineage (NCBI taxonomy): Eukaryota > Metazoa > Chordata > Mammalia > Artiodactyla > Monodontidae > Monodon > Monodon monoceros. The sequence continues at coordinate 1,069,434 of NW_021701183.1, forward strand.
TAGCATAGTGGTAGTGTGGAGGAAGGGCAGCACATTCTTTTGTGTCCCGATTAAGTCTCAGTCTTGGAGTGCACAATGGGACTGTATCTTCACCTCCCTAATGTTCTGTACCTTCTTCAGGGACGGAGCCTTTTTATCTCTGTCCCAATACCCTCTCCTAGTTGCAGCAGTGATTTTCCAGTGCTTTAATGTATGTCTTTGAAGTCCTTCCCTGAAAAATGTTTTTGTTTTTGTTTTTAATTTTTATTGGAGTATCGTTGCTTTACAATGTTGTGTTAATTTCTACTGTACAGCAAAGTGAATCAACTATATGTATACATATATCCCCCCTGTTCTGGATTTCCTTCCCATTTAGGTCACCACAGAACATTGAATAGAGTTCCCTGTGCTATACAGTAGGAAAAATTAATGTGTCTTTGTTTCTTCTTATAAGATCCAGGAAGGCCATGACTGGCAATATTCCCTTTCCATATCTGCATTGGAATGTCACAATTCTCTTCCAGTGGTATTTTTCTCCCATAGTTAAGTCTTTTGTTTTATAAGGGACATGTTTCTGAGAAAATTTCAGTGTCTGTTGTTCTCAAACCCCACCCCATCCCACCTTTTCCCTCCCTTAAGCACCACTGGGTGAGTTTTCATCAAGTTCTTCTAAATCCTCTTTGTGAGGCTTTGGTGGTGTTCCTGGGGGAAAAGCCTGCAAAATGATGAGAAATCCTCTATAATGGGGATCTAAGATTTTTATAGTCTCACACTAGCCGATATTCAGCCTCTAGCAGTTGTCAAAATTTCTAGTTGTTTTTGTCTCTTTATATGGGTCTAATGTCTTTAGCCTCCTGTAACCAAATTGCACAGAAAATTTTTTGTTTGTTGCCTGTCTAGTTTTTTTCTTGTAAGTGTGAGATCTGCTCTTTTTCAGCTTTCTCTATGTTTGAGCTGAAATTGGATGTCAACAGTAGGTAATCTTAAGTAAAATGTGTTATATTAATTGATATCTTTTGGAAAAAATCATATGATTATCTCCATATGTACTGGCACATTTGTTAAAATTATTCATTCTTTCTTGATTAAAAAATAAATGAAATAAACTTAGATGCTTTGACAATTACATAAAACTATATATCTCAAACTGAAAGCCAGTATTGTATTTACTGGGAAAATGATGAAAGTATTCCTTTGAAAATCAATAAAAGATAGATATATCCATTATAATTTTTATCATTTTTTATTACACTATAGATATTAGCTAGCAATGATAGCAAAGAAAAAAATAAAGTATATTTGCAAATGATATCATTTTAGTTGAAAAACTATTTAAATATAAGATAATTAAGGTGGCCACAGTATTAGTCTGCTGATGCTGCCATAACAAAATACCACAGAGTGGATGGCTTAAACAGCATAAATTTATTTTCTTACAGTTCTGGAGGTCAGAAGTCCAAGATCAAGTTGCTACCAAGGTTGGTTTCAGGTGAGACCTCTCTTCCTGGCTTACAGAAAACCACCTTCGTGCTGTTTCCTCCCATGGCCTTTCCTCTGTGTACATAAATTAAATATTGCTACTCCTCTGCTCAAAGAACTCTACTGATTTCCCATTTCAGTCAGATGGAAAGTGTTACATTTCCCACCTGTGAGTATTTCTTAGAATCCAGCATTACACTTTGGCTCACTCTGTTCCAGCTACATGGGTTTTCTTAATGTTCCTGACATTTTCCAGTGAATATGTTTCCTATATCTGATCTTTATTCTTCCTAGAATATTCTTCTCTTGATAACTATATGGCTATGTGACACATTTAATCAGTTTCTTTCGCACAACTCACCTTCTCAGTCAAGCATTTTCAGACCTCCTTATGTAAAACTGCAAACCATAAACATATTTCTTTTGTTTATCATCTGTTGCCTTGATGGACTAAGTGTTGTCTAGGTGAAGAAATGTTTATCTGCTTTGTTCCCTGGTTTATCCCCAGTGCCTGGAGTGGTACCAGGAACATAATAGATACCTAAAAATATTTGTTGAATAAATAAATTAATTTGCAACATATCAGAAAATATATAATTAGTGATGCCATTTGTAATGCCAAGAATATAATTAAGTGCCCCAAAGCAATATTGATATCTGTGAAAGAAGAAATCCTAAAATATTCTTATTGAAATAGAAGAAAGCTTGAATTAATTTGTAAAAATACTCTTCTGAAATTTCAATATAAAAGATGTCAATTTCTCTTTAAGCCAATATAAGAAATGTCATATGATTGCAATAAAACTATATTTGGAACTGCAGTTACTCATTCTAAAACTATTTTGGAAGAATAAAAATCAAATATGGCCAGGCAATTTTTTAAAACATAGTAGTAATGTATAAACCCTGATTGATATTAAAACTTGTTTAAATATTTGGAATAGTATGGTAATGGAATGTAAAGAGAAAGACAAATCAATGCAAAAAAATTAAGTTCTGAGGTAGAATCAAATAAGTAGATGAAAGATAGATCGGTGGAAATCTTTGATGTTTGTCTTTAACAATAGAGCTGGTGTGTAATATGCTGGCTACTTCGTTCATTTAGTATGTTTTTCTTTCATAGCAAGACTTTCTCAATTATTGGAACAGGACATTGCACTATATTCTGATGAATACTCATTGTTACAGGCCTATAGCAAAGAGTACATGGAGCTGCTGTTTTGAATAACAGTGCTCTAGACAACTTATTTTATTCTGCTTTGTACTGAAGTATATTTTATACATTTTAACAGATTTTTGAAGTATATTTGACATATGGAAAACTGCAAGAATTTACAACATAAAATTTAATAAGTTTTGACTTATGTTCACACTTATGAAATTACCTTCACAATCAAGCTAATGAGTATATTCATCACCTTTCAAATTTTCCTCCTGTCCCTTTGTTATACTTTCCTCCCACTCTTGCATCTCTAGACAACCATTAATCTGACTTCTGAATAGTTTGTATTTATGAGAAATTTATACAAATGAAATTATACTGTATGTATATATTTTTATTTTTTTGTGTTTCTTTCACTCAGCATGATTACTTTTGTATACATCAGTGTTGTTAGGGTGTATGTAATATTTGTCTCCTTTAATTTCTGAATTTAATACCATTTTATGTGTTATTAGAGGTTCTTTATCCATTAATCTGTTGAAGAATATTTGGATTGTTTCCTGTTCTTTATTATTACAAATAAAACTACTATGAATGTTCATATATGTCTTTATATATATATTTAGTGGAAATGTAAAATGGTACAAACACTTTGAAAATGATTTGGCAAGTTTTTAATAAGTTAAATAGGTATCTAAGCAATATTCAACTATTTCACTCCCAGATATTTACCCATAAAAATTTTAAAGCATATGTTCGTGCATATAATCTTTATCCAACTATACAAATTCCAAGTATTTTGTCTCTATAGGTGCACTCACAAATGTGAAAAATGATGTGTGTATATTATTGTAGCATTGTACTTAGCAGAAGATTAGACACTACCTATGTTCTTACAGTAAGGGAATAAATTAATCTGGAATACATTAATAAAAAGAAATGCACATTAATAAAATTGATAATTTAGAAATATTTTTATTTTTAATGTTTATTCTATTTTCTAGTACTTAATTTCATTTCTAATAGTTTTATTTCTATATTTATATAAGATCTTCAAAATATGTGAAAGGTTCAGCACAGCATGTTAAAGAGTGGATAAAATAATCAAACAATTTTCTTGGGATAAAAGTTTATACTTTTAGTAGTAAAATTATTTTTCACTCCTTTGGTAAGCAAGATATACCTAGAGTGCTTCCTTTTATGGATTTTCTATATAACTTCTTTATGCATACATTTCATTCTGAACTATTTTGTCACTTCAACAGAAAAACTATAAGAAAGGATGCAAAAAAGAATTTCCTTCCACTTGTGTAGGTGTGTCTGTGTGTATAAAATGCTAAATGGGTTAATAGTAAGGTATCTCTTATTTAATTCAATATTATAATACCTTTTAAGTAGAAAATCAATGATAGATGTTCACTAGCATTTCTATTTGTTTTGTAGTTAAAAAAGAACAATTAACCAAGAATCATCAGATCTTAATTATTCCAGAAAGAATCTGAGAAAAATATTTATCACCCTAATGATTTCAAGGAAGAAAATATTTTTAAAATGTAGGCTTTGACTTTTTTAAACTTTAAATAAAACTGCATAAGGAGAGCTTCCCTGGTGGCACAGTGGCTGAGAGTCCGCCTGCCAATGCAGGGGACACGGGTTTGTGCCCCGGTCTGGGAAGATTCCACATGTCGCAGACTGGCTGGGCCCGTGAGCCATGGCCACTGAGCCTGTGTGTCTGGAGCCTGTGCTCCACAATGGGAGAGGCCACAACAGTGAGAGGCCCACACACCGCAAAAACAAAACAAAAACAAAAACAAAAAAACTACATGGGGTAGTTTTTTAATTAATGTTCTTTTGGTTATTTTTGAATTTCAAAATTCTGGAACACACATCTGTGACATTTTCTAAATAATTTCATTTTAAAGCAATTTTAGATTAAACTTCATTGTATGCAAAATATTAGCACAATAAGCTTTTGGAATATAATTTTTAATTCTATTTTACATTGTATTAGAAATAATTTATGGGAAAATTTGTTAATCTTGCTAACTCTAAGGAAACATTATTTTAGATGTTACATTCTCAACTAAAATTGAAAGCAATGTGTCTTATTATTTGCTTAAGAGATTAAAACTAGGATCTCTCCAAATAGTTTGTAGGAAGATGGGGTGGGCTTTATACCAAGGCTTAGTGTGAAATCATAGCTTTAGAATAGAATCTAAAAATCAGAAATTCAATGTCATGCTGATATATTGAGATGGAACTAACAGGAAACTGTTGAATTAGAGCACCATTAACCATAACACCTTTTTACTTCCTGCAAGATTCCTTTTAAACAAATAACCCTCCACATTTTTTCCCAACATTTAGAATGCAAAAATGCTGAAATAAGTGACTGAATTTTATGACTCTGAATGGGGCAATTTGGGTGTTAATTTAACGCATTTTATGATAATAAGAAACCTCTATTGATTAGCTATTTATTCCTAAATTAGTATGCAAAAGTCCTGTGTCATTAGTTCCAAATTATTAATAATGTACTTTAGGTTTAAAATGGTAAAACGAGTTAGTTAAATCTATCAGCAAATTAGCGGTGCTCACAGGTTTAGGACTCATATAACTAGTTCACAGCTTTAGACTGACTAAGCCCATTAAACACTCACACTTGCTAGGTCAAGCAAATGATACTTTCACATCAGCAGAAATTAGTTCTATAGTAGAAAAAATAATCTCTGAAAATAGATTGGCTGGACTCATCCATTTTTACACATTGTAGACTTGCCAACCCAGACAAAATCTGTTGCTTGAAAATGCATGTACATGGGAACATAAACCATCATCTATCTTTAATATTTATTAGATTCTTATATTAACTATAGTTTACTAATATATATATATATATATATATATATTTTTTTTTTTTTTTTTTTGCGTTGGTCTGGCGGTTCCTCCTTATTGTGGCCTCTCCTGTTGCAGAGCACAGGCTCCGGACACGCAGGCTCAGTGGCCACGGCTCACAGGCCTAGCCACTCTATGGCATGTGGGATCTTCCCGGACGGGGGCACGAACCTGTGTCCCCTGCATCGGCAGGCAGACTCTCAACTACTGCGCCACTAGGGAAGCCTACTAATATTTTAATATGCCAGATGTGAAGACTTTTAAATTATGTTTAACATCAAGTGTAACCTACCTTTAATACTCAATAAATGGTTTAAAAATAAACATGCCAATGTAGCATTTGGCTGATCACTTAGCAGTCATTGAAGAAAAACCGGTTAGAGGTGGGATGAGGAGGACTAAAGTGAAGAAATAAGAAGCACTGTATAAAGAGGAAAATCTTTCATAGGGACTGGTATTACCAGTAACATACAGCGAGAAAAACATCTTTATCTATAAGACAAAAACAACCTTTCACTTGAAATGTAAATTGAAAAAAAAAAGAATCAGCATAACAAAGTAACTACTTTGATAGAAGAACATTCAGCAGAATAGCATGTAATCAATGCAGTACATTGAGAATACATTGTCCTCAAAATTAAAATTACCAAAGAAATTCTATGTAAATGAGTAAGAATGCATAAGAAAGAAATAGAGGAGAAAAGAAACTAGCTAAAAAAAATCTTGCAGAAAATTCAGGATAAGTCTAGGTGATAATTACTGAAAACAGAGATACTTGCAAAGACATCTGCAACATTCTTATAATTTGCATTTACAAATGTTATGAGAAGATGACAGATAAAGATAATGGAACTTAGATGTGTCTCTTATAGCCACTCTGTTTGCATCCTATAATAAATAACAAAGTGAAGGCCTTGATGTTTAAAAGTAAAAATCTTTAATACGTCTTATGATACATAGACTATTTATAATTAATCAGTATTGTGCTTTTAGTGTATCTGGTTATGATTTTATGAATGTTTATGATTTTATGAATGTACGAATTCTGGAAACACAAAGAGGCATTGATTGTACTAGAAAATCTTGAAGTTTATATCAGAAATACCTGAATTTGGTGAACTGGTGCCTGCTTGGTTACTACACTTAAAAGTAGAAAAAAATACCATAATGCATACATTCTGGGTAGAGAGTGAATATTTTTTTAGTAGAATGAGTTTCTAAATTTCAATAAATATATGCCTCAACATAGAAAAACATAATAAATGTCAGATAATCTTAAAAGTTCAACATCTATACATTTTGTTAAGCTATATCTACATTACAAAGTCAATGAGACATTCTAAGATGATGAGTTTCATTCATATTAATTTCTATATTTAATGGAAATACAAATATATGATGTCATACATTAAAACAAGCACTTATTTTTTATTTGCAAGGAATGGTATTCAGACTTTGTACATTTAGTCATATAAATGACTCATCAGTCATTATGTCTTCTTTTTTGCCTTCTGTTGCTTTTGTTACAAGTTAATCACTAAAAGGATGTTGCCTATAGCTAAAAGCATACATAATGGCTCATCTCAGGGAACCCTGCCCCCTCTGCCTGAATGTTAAATTAAAATACTTTTGCTTAGCTCACAGGGAAACATCCTGACCCAGCTCACAGGTGAAACATGCTGACCCAGCTCACCTGCGAATGGCTGCAGGAAAGAAGAAATTAACACATCTCCTCCTCTAGTCTTGCAAAACCAGGAGATATTTGCAAAACTTATGGCCTTTTGAAAGTTACCTTTTTACCTCCCCCACTCTGTGTTCTATAAAAGGAACTAGCATCCAGACCTCAGTAAGATGATTCTCTAGGACTCTAGTCCACCATCTTCTCAGACTCCTGGCTTTCTGAATAAAGTCATTTCTTGCTCCAGCACCTCGTCTCCCAATTTATTGGCCTATCATGCAGTGAGTTGAATGAGCTTGGACTAGGTAACACCTTGATGCTTAGCTGTATACTGAACAGCAGAAAACATAAGCATCTCTTGAGTCTCACAGTAAGGGTTTTCTGACTGAATGGGTCTGAAGCTGTTTCCTAGAATCTGTAGCTGTTAGGGGACTGTTGACTGAAACCACCTGTCTTGGACAGGCCTGCTTGCCTGAGTTGTCTCACAACAGAAGGTCTCTATATAGAACATGGTACTGCTGCTGAAGACTAACCTGGAGAATTCTGAAGGGGTAAAAAGAGGAAGGGGATGACCAACCTCCCAGTGTCTTTCTCGCTGAAATCCATCTTGGCTGAGAGACGCTTGCACCACCAGGAAGGACCGAGTCAGACTATGGGCCAAGAAGATGATTGGCCAGAGACAAGCTGAAAACCAACCACATGACCATAAAACGTGAGACTGCAAGCCACATGCAGAGCAGTTCTCCTGGATTCCCTTACCCTGCGGCTCTCTGCCTGGGTGTCCCTTCCCAATAAAGTTTCTTGCTTTGTCAGCACATGTGTCTCCTCGGACATTCATTGCTGGGTGTTGGACAAGAGCTCATTCTCAGGCCATGGAAGGGGTCCCCCTTGCTGCAACATAGTTATAAAAGAAAACATACCAAAAGCAAAGCAAAACAAACAAACAAAACAACTTTTCCCAGGTAATGCAGATGATCAGTAAATTTTAAATACCAGTGCCTACAGCACATATAATGTCAAAGTTAAACAACTAACTGTTTCTTTAAGTAACTAGAAATGTCTTAAAGAGTTAAAGAAGTATGGTTATAGGATTATTAAAAATGTTGCTAATTAAAACTGGAACTGATTTTGAAATTAGTACAATTAAAATTAGTTATATTAAGATATTTAAGAAATTGAAAACATAAAAAATATTTAAAAATTACATTTTTACTTAGTGTGGCTTATTCTAGGAAATAATAATTACTTGCTATTAGTATAACTACTAATATAATTCATCAGAACAATGGATCTATTGAGGAAGATCAAATGTTTATCTCTGCAAATGCCAAATGTTATTTATACAGACATATTTTATTTATTCTCCTTCAGTTATTCCTTGGAAGAATTGAGCTCTTCTCTATATATGAAAGCTAATAATAATATTTATTTATTATAATTTATCATTTAAAAGTTAATGTATTTATTGAAAATACTTTATTAATTCATCTGTAGAGATTCTTTAAATCAAATTTTTTTCTAAAAATATGTGTAAATTACCACTTGCCAAACAATCTATATTTTTGCATTTGGTCTGTGTTCTTCTATTCATTCCACTGTCAACTGAAAAAAAAGCACAACCTAAAAGTTGAGAATTACATTTTATTCAGTGGGCTTCCTGAAGCCTTCAAGCCCCGGAGGCAGCCTCTCAGATAGCTCTAAGGGACTGCTCCAAAGAGGTAAGGGAGGAGCCAGAGTATGTAGGCGTTTTAAACCAAAAAACAGGTAGTCAGAACATCAAAAGATTACTGTTGATTAAAGAAAACCAGACATCTCAAGTTAATGAATTTAGTGCTTTTCTATATGTGGGAAGATGCAAGAGTCTGGACTCATTGAAATCATTCCTTTGATATGCACCTCAGCTATCTGGGGCCAGTATCCTGTGCTTTCCAATTCTGACTCTCCTCAGGGTGCATCACTGGGGTTGGCTACAGTGGCTGACTGCTTGATGGACAGCATCCTGTTTCCATCATGATTTTCCTCAGGGTTCACCATTGGGGGTGACTGTAATGGATGACAGTTTGATGAACACAACATCCATTGTTTATTGATATGGCTGGGTGGAATTCTTAGTCCACGCCATCTTTGGGGGATTTTGTTAACATCAGAGCTTTGAACAAAGATTAACTATTAACTTTTCATCACTCATGAGTAATTGGGAAGACTTGTACTATGAAGCTTAAAGGATATAAAGTTATCCACCTTCTCCCTATGAGATACAACTTAATCTACCACTTTAGAGTACTAATTCTATGATAGATCTAAACATTAAAGGAAGGTAAACAATGTTGTGCTAATAAAATAGCTGCAATAAAAAGCACATTTGGGGTAAATCATACCACTAAGACAGAATATTGTAAAATATATACTGATATAAGAACTTAGATTAGAAATAAAGATGTATTTCTGCAATTACAATTAGAAATAAAATAGTACATGCAAAATACTGCTTACTTAATATAGAAAACACTGGCATTTAATATAGAAAATATTGGTATAGAAAAACACTGTTCAACATGCATTTCTCCCCCACCTATCTTGCTAGTAGAACATTGCTTTCTTTCAGGTCTCCTACCCTACTCAATATGACTGAGAGGATGGTGACTTCATCATCTGTTCCACGTTAAATCTGTTTACCAGGTTTGTCCTTTGATCTGCATGAACCCAGAGAGTTCCCCATGGTCATACATGATTTTCTCATTGGATAGTGTCCTTACTTGGGATGCATATCTTTAGGATCCCACTTTCCTTTTGTGGGACTCTAGTAGGCTAGAGATAACCTTGGGGATGAAAAGTCGTAGGCTATTTCAGGACATACTGGGGTTTTGGGGCAAGGTAGTAGTCTTCAAAATTTATTAGATTTATGGTTTAGCTGTCATATAAGAAAATAATATATTATTATGAAATACTTTTTTTTTTTACATCTTTATTGGAGTATAATTGCTTTACAATGGTGTGTTAGTTTCTGCTTTATAACAAAGTGAATCAGTTATACATATACCTATGTTCCCATATCTCTTCCCTCTTGCGTCTCCCTCCCTCCCTATACCACCCCTCTAGGTGGTCAGAAAGCACCGAGCTGATCTCCCTGTGCTATGTGGCTGCTTGCCACTAGCTATCTATTTTATGTTTGGTAGTGTATATATGTCCGTGCCACTCTCTCGCTTTGTCACAGCTTACCCTTCCCCCTCCCCATGTCCTCAGGTCCATTCTCTAGCAGGTCTGTGGCTTTATTCCTGTCTTACCCTAGCTTCTTCATGACATTTTCTTTTCTTAAATTCCATATATATGTGTTAGCATATGGTATTTGTCTTTCTCTTTCTGGCATACTTTCTGACATACTTCACTCTGTATGACAGACTCTAGGTCCATCCACCTCATTACAAATAGCTCAATTTCATTTCTTTTAATGGCTCAGTAATATTCCATTGTATATATGTGCCACATCTTCTTTATCCATTCATCCGATGATGGACACTTAGGTTGTTTTCATCTCTGGGCTATTGTAAATACAGCTGCAATAAATATTGTGGTACATGACTATTTTTGAATTATGGTTTTCTCAGGGTATATGCCCAGTAGTGGGATTGCTGGGTCATATCGTAGTTCTATTTGTTGTTCTTTAAGAAACCTCCATACTGTTCTCCATAGTGGCTGTACCAATTCACATTCCGACCAGCAGTGCAAGGGTGTTCCCTTTTCTCCACACCCTCTCCAGCATTTCTTGTTTCTAGATTTTTTGATGATGGCCATTCTGACCAGTGTGAGATGATATCTCATTGTAGTTTTGATTTGCATTTCTCTAATGATTAATGATGTTGAGCATTCTTTCATGTGTTTGTTGGCAGTCTGTATATCTTCTTTGGAGAAATGTCTATTTAGATTTTCTGCCCATTTTTGGATTTTTTTTTTTTTTTAATGAGCTGCATGAGATTCTTGCAAATTTTGGAGATTAATCCTTTGTCATTTGCTTCATTTGCAAATATTTTCTCCCATTCTGAGGGTCATCTTTTGGTCTTGTTTATGGTTTCCTTTGCTGTGCAAAAGCTTTGAAGTTTCATTAGGTCCCATTTGTTTATTTTTGTTTTTATTTCCATTTCTCTAAGAGGTGGGTCAAAAAGGATCTTGCTGTGATTTATGTCATAGAGTGTTCTGCCTATGTTTTCCTCTAAGAGTTTGATAGTTTCTGGCCTTACATTTAGGTCTTTAATCCATTTTGAGCTTATTTTTGTGTATGGTGTTAGGGAGTGATCTAATCTCATACTTTTACATGTACCTGTCCAGTTTTCCCAGCACCATTTATTGAAGAGGCTGTCCTTTCTCCACTGTACGTTCCTGCCTCCTTTATCAAAGATAAGGTGACCATATGTGCGTGGGTCTACCTCTGGGCTTTCTATCCTGTTCCATTGATCTATATTTCTGTTTTTGTGCCAGTACCATACTGTCTTGATTACTGAAGCTTTATAGTATAGTCTGAAGTCAGGGAGCCTGATTCCTCCAGCTCCGTTTTCCGTTTTCAAGATTGCTTTGGCTATTCGGGGTCTTTTGTGTTTCCATACAAATTGTGAAATTTTTTGTTCTAGTTCTGTGAAAAATGCCAGTGGTAGTTTGATAGGGATTGCATTGAATCTGTAGATTGCTTTGGGTAGTAGAGTCATTTTCACAATGTTGATTCTTCCAATCCAAGAACATGGTATATCTCTTCATCTATTTGTATCATCTTTAATTTCTTTCATCAGTGTCTTATAATTGGCTGCATAGAGGCCTTTTGTCTCCTAGGTAGGTTTATTCCTAGATATTTTATTCTTTTTCTTACAGTGGTAAGTGGGAGTGTTTTCTTGATTTCACTTTCAGATTTTTCATCATTAGTGTATAGGAATGCCAGAGATTTCTGTGCATTAACTTTGTATCCTGCTACTTTACCAAATTCATTGATTACCTTTAGTAGTTTTCTGGTAGCATCTTTAGGATTCTCTATGTATAGTATCATGTCATCTGCAAACAGTGACAGCTTTACTTCTTCTTTTCCGACTTGGATTCCTTTTATTTCCTTTCTTCTCTGATTGCTGTGGCTAAAACTTCCAAAACTCTGTTGAATAAGAGTGGTGAGAGTGGGCAAACTTGTCTTATTCCTGATCTTAGTGGAAATGGTTTCAGTTTTTCACCATTGAGGACAATGTTGGCTGTGGATTTGTCATATATGGCTTTTATTATGTTGAGGAAAGTTCCCTCTATGCCTACTTTCTGCAGGGTACTTATAAATGGGTGCTGAATTTTGTTGAAAGCTTTCTCTGCATCTATTGAGATGATCGTATGTTTTTTCTCCTTCAATTTGTTAATATGGCATATCACGTTGATTGATTTGTGTATATTGAAGAATCCTGGCATTCCTGGAATAAACACCACTTGATCATGGTGTATGATCCTTTTAATGTGCTGTTGGATTCTGTTTGCTAGTATTTTGTTGAGGATTTTTGCATCTATGTTCATCAATGATATTGGCCTGTAGTTTTCTTTCTTTGTGACATCCTTGTCTGGTTTTTGTATCAGGGTGATGGTGGCCTCGTAGAGTGAGTTTGGGAGTGTTCCTCTCTCTGCTATATTTTGGAAGAGTTTGAAAATGATAGGTGTTAGCTCTTCTCTAAATGTTTGATAGAATTCGCCTGTGAAGCCATCTGGTCCTGGGCTTTTGTTTGTTGGAAGATTTTTAATCACAGTTTCAATTTTAGAAAGACTTTTTGAGTGAGGTTTTCTCTTACTTGGAATCAAATGCATTTTAAATACCATATAATACATATCTATGGGTTCCATATATAGTTCCATGCATTTAATTAAGCAGTTTACAGATATTAATTGATATAATTATCAAAATAAAACTATGATGAATTATATTGTTAATAGTCAGATTATTAATTAATATTCAGGTTAATTTTTACAGATTAACAAATAAAACTTGCAGAGATTTGGTAAACTGCAATGGTCGACCTGAATGAAAGTGATTCCAAGATCCTTCTTATGTGGTCTTTATCTCAAACTTATAACTTTCTCTCCTAAAATTAAAAGATATGAACTCCTTTTTAATTTCATAGTTCACATATTAGAAGTGCATTTAATCTATATTTTCTTTGAAACTTATGCAAAAATACATTTGAGTCAAGAAATCTTAGCACAGGAAGAAAATCTCTTGAGTTAACATTTTTAAGATAAAAAGAACCTCATTTTTTCTTATTATCCAAACTATATATAAATATCATGAGTAATTTTCAGCCTTACTGTCTTTAACATTAGAAAAAAAAACACAATAAAATTATAAGTAATAATTCCTTCTCCCTTAAATTTTTGGCCAGTGAGTCTGAATTTCTATATGATTCTATCCAAACTTTTCAATGAATAATAAAGAAATAATGCATTATTTATCTTACTATTCCATTAAATCAGATTCTGAAGTATCTTTATGATCAGAATTCTGTTCACTTAAAGCTGAAACATATCACAGACAGCTTTATGTTATGTGACAGTCATTCAAGATAAAAGATACAAAAATAATAGCACCAGAAGAAGCAGGGAACCATGGAGATGTTATTTGTTTAACACATGTCAGTAATTTAGCTCTCTAAAAGAAGAAAAAAAATCACTCTTACTTGAAATAGACATCAAAATTTTTTTAATGCTTTTGGTATTAATAAATAGGTATCTGCCTTTATTCTAAAGTCTAAACATGCTTAACATTTTAAAATATATTTTATTTGGGTCAATGTAGTTCTAGAATTAAAGAAGTCTATGTGCAATTAGCCTTTTAAAACTTTGTAGTGCTTACAGATATTTTTCAAATTTATATATCATATAACGCGCAGCTCTGAAGGGGTATGGAATATTGGAAGAATGTAATGCTTGTGTTTTGAAATTGAGATAAATCTGAGCCAAAATGTTTACTAAATAATAAATCATAATCAGAAAGCAGAAGACAGAACCCAACTTGAAGCAGTATAATAAAACATTGTGTGAAGTAGTTATGGCAAGAATAATCAAAAAACAAAAAGGTCAATAGGTTGAATATAACAATGGGGATAAGAGTTTAATGTGATCAATGAAGCAATAACTCAGATTCAGGATTCCAGTCACAGTAATAAAGTATGAGACCAGGCTTTAATCCTGGAAGAAATGGTCTCTTCAAGTGTAATAATAAATTAGATGAGGTAGAAAAATTGGACACTGTATTAAGGAAGAGAGTATGACATGGCAGAGAATGGTGGAACCAAAGTAAGTTTTGCTTATCTGTCTTTTTTTTCCAGAAATGATTAGGAATATCCTTACCAGCAATGAATCATTAAATCAGAGCAATGCCAAAAGGAGAAATTTTTAATTTGTAGCAGAATCACTTCTGTACATATCTAAAGAATTCTTAAAATAATTAGTTTCGATTTCAGAGACAGGATTGTGATGTGACCAACTGTGTGATAATTTTTTAGCTGTTGCAAAAATATTTATTTTGCATTAAAATTTTATCTGACACTTCCTTTTGCAGCATAAATTCCTGCCTATTACATTGTATAGGTTGGCTTTCACAGAAAAAAAAAAAAAGATTTCTTTAAAGATAAACATAAAGTAAGAGTTGGGACATGGACAAGGACTTAGGACTGTTAAGAATTTCCACTACTTGAGTAGTTTTGTATTCCAGAGTGTATAGTTTCTTTGGTTGTTGTAGTGCCATCTGTGTCAACAAGAAAGCCCCTTTATTGTTCAAATGTATTTATAAACAATGCATTGGTTTTTGTCCTATGATGACATAGTCAACTAGTCAGTACAATACAAGACCACAGTTGGTGACAAGGTGTATTTATGAATAAGGGCTAGAAAAACCTCTAATCACTGACCTCAGAATTTGGACTAAACAAATGATATTGATATATTACTTCCCAAATTGATAAGACATGCATGTTTGCACAATTTGTTCTCTTTTCTAAAGAAACTTAACCCTTAGTCCTCAAGGCCGGGTTTAATCAGAAGTTTCTTTAGCCTATTCTTCATATATTTTCCATGGGGTACTCTATTATAACATCCAGTGGACAAAGGGAAGCAAGGTACTGTTGCTGGAAGAAATGTTCTATACATGTCAATTAGATAAATTTGGCTGATAGAGATATTGAGGTCTTCTACATCCTTCGTGATTTTTCACCTACTTGTTCTATTGATTACTAAGAGATGCTTACCTTGCAGAGTTGTCTAATTTCTCCTTTGAAAGTTCTAGCAGTATTTACTTCATGAACTTTGAAACTTTGCTGTTAGGTACATACATTTTTAAAATTGTTATATCTTCTTGGTAAATTGAACTTTTAAATCAATTTTAATAACCTTTTTATCCATGGTAATTTTCATCATCTCAATGACTACATTGTTGATACAATAGAACCATTCTAGCTTTCTATGGGTTATATTTGTATAGTATATCACTTTTAGTCCTTTTATCAATATAATTTTCACTATTAAAATATTAATCTTATTTACATCATGTAGTTGAGTAGTATCTTCTTAATCTGCCCTGAAAATCTGTCTTTTAACTTATGTGTTTTGATCATTTTCATTACAATACTTATTAATGTGGTTGGATTTAGGTATACCATTTTGTTTGTTTTGCATTTGTCTGGTCTGTTTTTGATCAGTTTCCCCTTTCCTGCCTTTCTTTGGGATTATTTGAATATTTGTAGTGCTCCACTTCAACTTAGATATTGGCTTCTTTGTCTGTTTCTCTTTGTATTATTTTATAGTGGTTTTGGGAATATGTGTATAACATATATAATGATATATATATCATATACATATAAAGCACATAAACAAATACACATATGCATATACAATTGTTTATTTTTAAAATTGATTTACAATGTTGTGTTAGTTTCTGGTGTACAGCAAAGTGAATATATATATATGCTTTTCTCTTATGTTTTATCACAGGATATTGAATATAGTTCCTTGTGCTATACAGTAAGATCTTGTTATCTATTTTACATATTGTAGTTTGTATCTGCTAATCCCAAACTCCTAATTTATCCCTACCCCACCCCCTTTCCCCTTTGGTAACCACAAGTTTGTTTCTATGTCTCTGAGTCTTTTTGTTTCATAAAAAAGTTCATTTGTATTACATTTTAAATTCTACATATTGTGATATCATATGGTATTTGTCTTTCTCTTTCTGACTTATTTCTCTTTCACTTAGCATGATAAACTCTAGGTACATCCATGTTGCTGTAAATTGCATTATTTCATTCTTTTTATGGCTGAGTAGCATTCCCTTTATCCATTCATCTGTCAAGGGCCCTTTAGGCTGCTTCCATGCCTTGGTTATTGTAAGTAATGCTGTATGAACATTGGGGTGCATGTAGGTTTTCAAATTACAGTTTTCTCCAGGTATTTGCCCAGGAGTGGGATTACTGGATCATGTGGCAGCTCTATGTTTAGTTTTTTTTTTTTCCCTTTGGCCCCAATTCATGGCATGTGGGATCTTAGTTCTCTGACCAGGGATTGAACATATGCTCCCTGCAGTGGAAGCACAGAGTCTTAACCCCTGGACTGCCAGGCAAGACTTTATTTTTAGTTTTATAAGGAACCTCCATACTGTTTCCATAGTGGCTGTACCAATTTACATTTCCACCAACAGTAAAGGGGAGCTCCCTTTTCTCCACAACCTCTCCAACATTTATTGTTCATAGATTTTTGATGATGGTCTTTCTGACTGCTGTGAGGTGATACCCCCCACTGTAGTTTTGATTTGCATATCTTAATAATTAACCATATTGAGCATCTTTTTATGTGCCTATTGGCCATCTGTGTGTCTTCTTTGGAGGAATGTCTGTTTAGGTCTTTGGCCCATTTTTTGATAGGGTTGTTTGTTTTTTTGTTATTGGGTTATATGTGCTGTTTGTATATTTTGGAAATTAACCCCTTGTTGGTTACATTGTTTGCAAGTATTTTCTTCCAGTCTATAGATTGTCATTTCATCTTGTTTATGGTTTCCTTTGCTGTGCAAAAGTTTATAAGTTTGATTAAGTCCCATTTACTTTTATTTCTATTGCTTTGGGAGACTGACCTAAGAAAACATTGGTAATATTTATAAAAATTGTTTATTTTTAAATTTTATGCAATAATATTCACTCTTGGTATACAGTTTTATAAATTTTGACAAATTTAACCAAACAGTTCAGTAATCACTACAACAATGACTCCCTCATGCTACCAACTTTATAATAATCCAAATCACCTCTTCTTAATCACTGGCAACCACTGATCTTTTATCCTTCATTAAAGTTTTGTTTTTTCCAGTGTGTGATAAAATTAGATTCATAGCGTTTTGAGACTTCTTTCATTTGGCAAAGTTCATTCAAGCTCATCCATACTGTTGTTTTTATCAATAGTTCATTCCATTTTATTGCTGAGGAGAATTTAATTGGATATACTACAGCTTATTTATTTACCACCTTATTGGGACATTTCAGTTATTTCCAGTTTTTAGTAATTATGAGTAAAGCAACTATAAACACTTGATAATTGTGGGCTATGTGTGTATCTGTGTATAAACAGTCTTTTATTTCACTTGTGTAAATACCTAGAATTGGGATTGCTGGATAATATGGTAATGCATGTTTATAAGAAACTTCCAAACTGTTTTACAAATCTGATATACCATTTTATATTCCCACTATCAACGCATGAGTTTTTGTGTTACCCTATGTCCTCACCAGTAATTAACATTATCAGGTTTTTTTCTCCTTTCTAACAGCTATTTCACTGATGTCTCATTGTGGTGTTACTTTATTTTTCCTGAATAACTAATGAGATTAAGCATCTTTTCATGGACATCTTTGTTATCTGTATGCCTTCTTTGAATTAGTATTTGTGCAGTTTTTCCCACATTTTTATATGGTTGGTTGTCTTATTGTTGTGTTGTGAACTTTCTTTTTATAGTCTTATTTATATGTATATATATATATATTTTAATATTCATCATTATTTGAAAACATTTTCTCCCATTTTTAACTTTTTCCATTCTCTTAGCATTGTAGTTTTCAGAGCAAAAACTTCAAATGTTGATGAAATGTGATTTATTGTTTTTTCTTTTAAAGCATGGTTTTGATGTTATATCTAAGAACTTGTTGCTTTATGTTCTATTCTAAAACTTTAACTTTTTATTTGTTATATTTAGTGCTATTATTCAATTTTTAACAATATTGAGATATATATTGAGGTTTATGTTTGCATGTCCAATTAAAAATAATATCCTTGCTTTTGCACTTTTTTTCAAAAATCAATTGCTCATATTTGTTTAATGTCACCCTTTATATCTGATAATTTTCCTGGTTCTGAAGTAATATTGTATGCTGTTAATATATACATTCCAGCTTTCTTTTGGTTAGTATTTGCATGGTATATCTTTTACCATCTTTTGCTTTTAATTTATTGATACTTTTGTAATTAAATTTTATTTTCTGTTGACAGCATATAATTCTTATATTTTTATCTGATCTCACCAATAAGCTCTATTTTTAAATTGTTGTGTTTTGGTAAGTTACATTATTTTTAATTCTAATTTTATTTTGTTTGCTATTTGACTATCTCTATTTTTATTATTACTTTTGCATGGAGATTATAACCTGCATACTTAATTATTCACAGGCTATTTGCAGGTAATATTTTACCAGTTAACTAAAACTTAGAAGACTTAGGAGCTAATGAAATAAAATTATTTTAAGGCAGAGCAAGAAAAAAAGTCAAACATAAAATTCTTCTCTGCCCGTGTGGGCCACTACTCCCTCACTTTTAATGTGCAATGTGTATTTGCATTATACATTAACCAGATCTCCTTAGAAGAAACAGGCATGCTTACTAGACCAAAAAGAGCAATTTTCTGGTGCCAGCAAGGTAACCTCTTAGGAGATAATTCCTTTCTTAATCCTGTAAGGGATCATGATGACTCACCATGTATGTGCAGACCTGGATTATGTAAACTATCAGTATGTTACTTTAATGTGTAATCCTCTGTCTTGAAAATATATATAATATGCTTTGATTGCTAAGGGGTAGAACAGTCCTCAGAGCTTACTGAAACACTGTATCCCAAGTTATAATCCTCAAATTGACTCAAATAAAATTTTTGATTTCTTTCTTAGACTGAAAGAAATTGAATTTTTTGGTTGTTTTTGACAAATCATATGTCCCTTTACTCTTCTCTCTTTATTTTTGTTAATAATATTATGATTATTCTCACATGAACTATACCTGTATATATTACAATCCTTCAGACAATAAAAGAATTTTTGCTTCCTAATCTAGTCTATTATATTTACCAGATAACTACCAATTATGCTGCTCTTCCTTTATTCCTGAAATTCCTAATTTCTATCTGGTATAATTTGTCTTCAACCTGGAAATCTTCTTTTGCATTTCTTTTGGAGCAAGTTGGTTGGTCACAAATTCTCATACCTTCCCCTAATCTGCAAAGATCTTTATTTCATCCTATCCCTTATGAAGTTAATAACTGTTCATAAAATTTTGAGTTATCAATTCTTTGATTTAGCACTTTGATTATGATGTTGCTGGGCATTGTTTTCCTTCAGTTTATCTTTCCACTCCAAGGATTATTTCTCACCCCCTGGCTTCCATGGGCACTTTTACTGGTCCACTGGCTAGAAAGCAGGGGTAGCTCAGAATTTTAGCCACCCTCACCCTTCCCTGCTCTCTTACAGTTCCATGAAACTTGGGGGAAGTGTCTTGTGTTGAAGTGGTAAGAGAAAAGACAGAAAAAATACCACAGATTTCCCTCACACTCCATGGATCACAGGAGCCCCTTTCCTAGTTCCTCTGCATAGAGAGATGAGCTCTCTCTGTGTCTTTTTTTAAATTGAGATAAGTTGACATATAATATTGTGTAAGTTTAAAGTGAATAATATGTTGATTTGATGCATTTATATATTGCAGCATGATTACCACCTTAGCTTTACCTAAAAACTATATCACTTCACATATTAATTTTCTTTTTTGTGGTGAGAACATTTAAAATGCAGTCTCTCAATAATTGTGAAGTATATAATACAGTATTTTTGGCTATAATCACTATGTAGTGCATTAAATCTCCAGAAGTTATTTCTTTACAAGTTGCAAGTTTGTACCTTTTAACATCTAAGAGTCTTATTAATATGTAATACCGTGGCTTGTTGCTTGGACTTGACTTTGAAAATGGTTTGAGAAAAAAGGTTTTTCTCCCACACTCTCCTGAATGCATAGACACTTTTTCTTATTCCTCTAGCTGGAAAGTGTAGCTTTCTCTCTGATTTTTTGCAATCTGCATTCAATGTCCAGTTCCAAGAATTGGCCTATTCTTAGATGAAAATCAATAGATAAAGGAAGGGGGAAAAATAAGAAGAAGAAAATAAACAGTGAAAACTAAGACACCTACTAGGCACTGGTGGGAGACCTCGGACATCTAAGGGGATAGGAGGAATCCCTGTGCAACCAGGTAGGAAGCAGGAAAGAAATATGGGGGAAGAAGAGTGGAGGCAGGATGGGACTGGTGTCCCTGAAGGGGGATGGAGGAGGAGTGAGGTTCCCACACACAGAAGGACCCACTCACAGTGAGAGGATCATCAGGGACAGAGAGGGACCTTTGGGGGGTTGGGGGATTAGATGCAAACATGGCCAGAATCTCCCCCACCCTCTCATGCCTCAGTGATCCTGCTGAGGTCCCAGGTCTGAACCCCAACCTCCTGGAACCACCTCTGGATGCACGGGTCCTGGGCTTGAATCCACCTGCACTCCCTGCCAAGGCCTCTTTTGGTCACATGAGTCCTGGGCCTGAGCTGAGCCCCCACCAGACTCCCCATGGCTGCATGGGTCCTGGGCCTGAGCCCTCTCCTGCCAAGGCCTCTTCTAACCATGCAGGTCTTGTGCCTGAACCCCAAACCTGCCAAAGCCTCTGCGGGCTGCGTGTATCCCAGCTGACCTGAGTACCACCCTCCACAAGGCCTGCACAAGCTGTGTGGGTTGCAAAAGCCTGTGCACTGACCCAATAAAGCCACTTCCATCTGAGCAGGTCCCGGTCCTGAGGACTGCCTCCACCAAAACTTCCTCTGGCCTTGTGGGTCCTGGCAAACCAAGTGCCACCCCTCACAGGGCTTCCTCTGGCTGTGCGATCCAGGTGGGCATGGCTGTGTACGCCTGTGCACCAGCTGGCTTACATGGGAACGTGTGCTAAGGACCATCTCCAGAAACAGATGCTGGTGAGAAGGACACATCCAGAGGTGGGACTGACACAGTGGGCCCAGAGACCTACCTAGAGGTCTTGAAGGCCTACTGTGGAGGCAGGGGTAGGCTATAACTCACTGTGACCACAAGAACACTAATAGAGAGGCACCAGGGAATTTTTTATTTTTAATTTAAAATTTTTAAAACTTTTCTTAAACTTTTAAAATTTTTCTATCTTTTATTTTTATTCTTTTTCATCTTTTAATTTTCCTTATTTTATTTTTTATTTTTCTTTGCTGTTGTGGTTCTGTTTTGTTTTTTTGTTTTTACTTCTTTATTGTTATTTTCTCTAATATATTTTAATTTTTCTAATTTTATTTTATTCTTTGTTATTGTTCTGCTCCTTTCTGTTTTTTGCTTTTATTCTTTTTCTTTCTTTCTTTTCTCTTCTGTGCCACAGGGCTTGTGGGGTCTTGCTTCCCAGGCCTGTGGTGGAAGCTCCAAGTCCAAGCCACAGAACAAAGAGAGATCTTCAGGTACCAGGGACTATTAATCAGTGTGAAGTCTCCAAGAGGTACTCATCTCAGCACCAAGACCTGGCTCCACCTAACTGCCTGCAAACTTCAGTGCTGGACACCTAAGGCCAAAACAAACAGCAAGATAGGAACACAGCCCCACCCATCAACAAAGATGAGATGACAGAAAAGTATGTTACAGACAAAGAAGCAAAGTAAAAACCTACAGGACCAAATAAATGAAGAAGAAATAGGCAATCTAAATGAAAAAAAATTCAGAGTAATTACGCAAAGATGATCCAAAATCTTGGAAATAGAATAGAGGCACAGATTGAGAAAATATAAGAAATGTTTGACAAGAACCTAGAAAAACTAAAGAACAAACAAACAGTGATGGACAGCACAATAACTGAAATGAAAAATACACTAGAAGGAATCAATAGCAGAATAACTGAGCCAGAAGAATGAATAGGTGAGCTGGAAGATAGAAAGGTGGAAATAACTGCTGAGGAGCAGAATAAAGAAAAAAGAATGAAAAGAAATGAGGACAGTCTCAGAGACCTCTGGGACAACATCAACATTCAAATTATAGGGGTCCCAGAAGAAGAAGAGAAAGAGAAAGTGTCTGAGAAAATATTTGAAGAGATTACAGTTGAAAACTTCCCTAACATGGGAAAGGAAATAGCCACCAAAGTCCAGGAGGCAGAGAGAGTCCCATACAGGATAAATCCAAGGAGAAATACACCGAGACACATATCAATCAAACTAACAAAAATTTAATTCAAAGAAAAAATAGTAAAAGCAGCAAGGGCAAAGCAACAAATAATATACAAGGGATTCCTCATAAGGTTATCAAATGATGTTTCAGCAGAAACTCTGCAGGCCAGAAGGAAGTGGCAGGATATATTTAAAGTAATGAAAGGGAAAAACATACAACCAAGATTACTCTGAACAGCAGAGATCTAATTCAGATTTAATGGAGAAATCAAAAGCTTTACAGACAAGCTAAAGCTGAGAGAATTCAACACCACCAAAGTAGCTTTACAACAAATGCTACAGGAACTTCTCTAAGTGGGAAACACAAGAGAAGGAAAAGACTTACAAAAATAACATCCCCTGGGCTTCCCTGGTGGCGCTGTGGTTGAGAGTCCACCTGCCGATGCAGGGGACACGAGTTCGTGCCCCGGTCTGGGAAGATTCCACATGCCACAGAGTGGCTGAGCCCATGAGCCATGGCTGCCGAGCTTGCGCATCTGGAGCCTCTGCTCCACAACAGGAGAGGCCACAACAGTGAGAGGCACACGTACCACAAAATAAATAAATAAATACATAAAATGTACCCCAAACAATAAAGGAAATGGTAATAGGAACATGCATACTGATAATTACCTTAAATGTAAATGAGTTAAATGTTCCAACAAAAAAGCACACACTGGCTGAATGGATACAAAACTAGACCCATATATATGCAGTCTAAAGAGATCCACTTCAGACCTACAGAAACATACAGACTGAAAGTGAGGGGATGGAAAAACGATACTCCATGCAAAAGGAAATCAAAAGAAACCTGGAGTAGCAATGCTTATACCAGATAAACTAGACTTTAAAAGAAAAACTGTTATGAGAGACAAGGAAGGACACTACATAATGATCAAAGGATCAATCCAAGAAGAAGACATAACAATTATAAATATTTATGCAACACAATACATACGGTATATATTAACAGGCATAAAGGGGAAATTGATAGTAACACAATAATAGTGGGGGAATTTAACACCACACGTACACCAATGGACAGATCATCCAGACAGAAATTTATGAGCTTTAAATCACACAACAGACCAGATAGACTTAACTGATATTTATAGGACATTCCATGTGAAAGCAGCAGAATACACTTTCTTCTCAAGTGGGCTAGGAACATTCTCCAGGGTAGATCACATCTTAGGGCACAGATCAAGCCTCAGTAAATTTAAGAAAATTGAAATGGTATCAAGCACCTTTCTAATGACAACAATATGAAATTAGAAATCAATCATGGAAAAAAAAGTTGTAAAAAACACAAACACAATGAGGCTAAACAATACACTACTGAACAACCAAGCGATCACTGAAGAAATCAAAAAGGAAATTAAAAAATACACAGAAACAAATGACAACAAAAGCACAACAACCCAAAACTTGTGGAGTGCAGCAAAAGCAGTCCTAGGACGAAGTTTATAGCAATTCAAACATACCTCAAGAAACAAGAAAATTGCAAATAAACAACCTAATCTTACACCTAAAGCAACTCGAGAAAGAAGAACAGATAAGACCTAAATTTAGCAGAAGGAAAGAAATCATAAAAATCAGAGCAGAAATAAATGAAATGGAAACAAAGAAAACAATAACAAAGATCAATGAAACTAAAAGCTGATCCTTTGAGAAGATGAACAAAACTGATAAACATTTAGCCAGACTCATCAAGAAAAAAGGGAGAGGATTCAAATCAATAAAATAGTAAATGAAAAAGAAGAAATTACAACTGACACTGCAAAATACAAAGGATCATAAGAGACTACTACAAACAACTCTATGACAATAAAATAGACAACCTGGAAGAAATGGAGAAATTCTTGGAAATGTACAGCCTTCCAAGACTGAACCAAGAAGAAACAGAAAATATGAACAGACAGATCACAAGTAATGAAATTGAAAATGCAATTTAAAATCTTCCAACAAATAAAAGCTCAGGACCAGATGGCTTCAGAGATGAGTTCTATCAAACATTTAGAAAGAGCTAATACCCATCCTTTTCAAACTCTTCCAAAAAATTGCAGAGGAAGGAACACTCCCAAGCTCATTCTACAAGACCACCATCTACCTGATACCAAAACCACACAAAGATATATATATATATATATAAAAAAAATTACTGACCAATATCACTGATTAACATAGACACAAATATCCTCAAGAAAACACTGGTAAACAGAATCCAACAACATATTAAAAGGAGCATACATCATGATAAAATGGGATTTATCCCAGGAATGCAAGGATTCTTCAATATATGCAAATCAATCAATGTAGTACACCATATTAACAAATTAAAAATAAAAATCATATGATCATCTCAATAGATGCAGAAGAAGCTTTTGACAAAATTCAACACAAATTTATGATAAAAACTCCAGAAAGAGAGCATAGAAGGAACCTACTTCAATATAATAAAGGCCAAATATGACAAACCCACAGCAAATATCATTCGCAATGGTGAAAAACTGAAAACATTTCCTCTAAGATCAGGAATAAGACAAGGATGTCCACACGCACCACTCTTATTCAACATAGTTTTGGAAATCCTAGCCATGGCAATCAGAGAAGAAAAAGAAATAAAAGGAATCCAGATTGTAAAAGAAGTAAAACTGTCACTGTCTGCAGATGACATGATACTATATATAGAAAATCCTAAAGATGCCACCAGAAAACTGCTAGAGCTAATCAATAAATTTGGTAAAGATGCACAGTACAAAATTAATGCAAAGAAATCTCTTGATTCCTATACACTAAGAATGAAAAATCAGTAAGAGAAATGAAGAAACACACCATTTACCATTGCAACAAAAAGAATAAAATACCTAGGAATAAGCCTACCTAAGGTGGTAAAAGACATTTACTCACAAAACTATAAGACACTCATGAAAGAAATCAAAGGTGACTCAAACAGATGGAGACGTATACTATGTTCTTGGATTGGAAGAATCAATATTGTGAAAATGAATAGCCAAAGCAACCTTGAGAAAGAAAAACAGAGCTGGAAGAATCAGGCTCCCAGACTTCAGATTATACTACAAGGCTACAGTAATCAAGGCAGTATGGTACTGGCACAAAAACAGAAATATAGATCAATGCAACATGATAGAAAGCCCAGAGATAAACTCACGCACATATAGTCACCTTATTTTTGATAAAGGAGGCAAGAATATACAATGGAGAAAAGGCAGCCCCTTCAATAAGTGGTGCTGGGAAAACTGGACAGCTACATGCAAAAGAATGAAATTAGAACACTCCCTAACACCATACACGAAAATAAACTCAAAATGGATTAAAGATTTAAATGTAAGGCCGGAAGCTATAAACCTCTTAGAGGAAAACATAAGCAGAACACTCTGACATAAACCACATCAAGATCTTCTTTGACCCACCTCCTAGAGTAATGAAAATAAAAACAAAAATAAACAAATGGAACCTACTTAAATTTAAAAGATTTTGCACAGCAAAGGAAGCCATAAACATGAAAAGACAACCCTCAGAGTGGCAGAATTCATTTGCACATGAAGCAACTGACAAGGGATTATTCTCCAAAATATACAAACAGCACATGCAGCTCAATATCAAAAAGACTAACAACCCAATCAAAAAATGCATGGAAGACCTAAATAGACATTTCTCCCAAGAAGACATACAATGGCCAAAAGGCACATGAAAGGATGGTCAACATCACTAATTATTAGAGAAATGCAGATCAAAACTACAATGAGGTATCACCTCACACCAGTGAGAATGGCCATCATCAAAAAATCTACAAACAATAAATTCTGGAGAGGGTGTTGAGGAAAGGTAACCCTTTTGCACTGTTGGTGGGAATGTAAATTTATACAGCCACTATGAAGAACAGTATGGAGGTTCCTTAAAAAAACTAAAAATAGAAGTACCATATGACCCAACAATCCCAGTACTGGGCACGTACTCTGAGAAAACCATAATTCAAAGAGATACGTGCACCCCAATATTCATTGCAACACTATTTACAATATCCAGGTCAAGTAAACAATACAAATGTCCATCGACAGATGAATGGATAAAGAAGGTGTGGTACATATATACAATGGAATATTACTCAGCCATTAAAATGAATGAAATTGGGTCATTTGTAGAGATGTGGATGGACATAGGGTCTGTTATACAGAGTGACGTAAGTCAGAATGAGAGAAAAAACTATCGTATATTAACACATATATGCAGAATCTGGAAAAAGTTAGATATGAACCTATTTTCAGGGCAGAAATAGAGACACAGATGTAGAGAATTGATGTATGGACATTTCGGGGGGAAGGGGGATAGGATGAATTGGGAGATTGAGATTGACATATATGCACTACCATGTGTAAAACAGATAGCTAGTGTGAACCTGCTGTATAGCACAGGGATATCATCTTGGTGCTCTGTGTTGACCTAGATATGTAGAATGGTGGGGTGTGAAGGAGGTCCAAAAGGGAGAGAATATATGTATACATATAGTTGATTTACTTCATTGTATAGTGGAAATAAACACAACATTGTAAAGCAACTCTACCCCCACAAAAATATAACAGTGTAAGTTACCACAATAGAGATTCTTCAATTATGATTTCTGCCTTCCTCCACCTGTTATTCTTTAGTTTTTGGAGTTATCATAGAGTTGCTTTTTGTCCTGTCCAGACATTTTTTAGATACAGTCAAAGGGAGAGATAGGCTGATGTGGACTCTCTCCATCTTAATTAACTAAGAAGTCAAACCAGTGTCTTTTAATCTGAAATTTGTTAAAAGGAAAATAAAAGTGTTTAGAGTAGTTTTGGGTTAATTGAAATTTGAGAATAATAAACATATATATATATATATAATTATCTTTATCAAAATGAAAAGCAAGTCTTTATGTTAGTAGTCATTCCAACAAACTCTGAAAGAACTAACATTTAAAACACATCTTTCCAGGTTTTGTGCTCTAAATTTAGAAAATTTGTTGGAAAAGGCAAAATGCAAACCAGTTATCAGAAGAGAGAAGATATAAACATATTTTCTTAGAGAAAAAAAGCAATCTATACTCAAGATTTTCAAAATTTACAATAATAAATAGCAATCTTAAGGAATTTAGAAATAGAAATTTAACACATTATCTTTATAAAATACAAACTGTTTTCTGGGCACAGGATGACTTAACCATTTTATGGAAAGAAACAAATTCATATTTGTCTCTTCTTGTATAATATTCATATAAAATACCTAAGGGTTTTTGTTATTCTTGTTTTTTACTAGTATACATATACCTGTAAATACATGTGGTTAGACATATACCAATACATAATTATAAATACAGATGATATGTTTAAAATACTTCACTTTTAAACATAATTAGATCCACAGCATAATATGTAGATAACATACGTATTATAATACATTTTTATCTCAACAAATTGAAAGCTTTTTCTTGTAAAACAAAAAGATCATATTTATTTTCCTTTCTATGTTCATGTATTATAATAACTATTATACCTAGTAAAATCTCAAATATTATATACAATACCATGTTAAATTGGTAATGAAAGTAACCAAGTTTTATTTATAAGACACAAGAACAAAATAAAAGATGGAAAATCAGGAATTTCCAAAATGCTTTCTCATAATCACACATTTCATTTTAATTTACACAATTTGATTAACAAATAAAAGAAAATATTAATGTCAACATTTTATACTGTATAAGAAGTAAGAGTAAATTAAAGAAATGTAAAATGATCAATATTTTGTGCTTTTTCTTCATCAGAAATATTTCAGGTTTCCACAGAGTAATCATTATTTAATTCAATTTAATAAAAGTATAGTATTTTAAAGTTAACTAAGAATCTGGATATTAATTATAAAACCAATTAAAAGATTAAAAAATAAATAAGTCATAAGAAGTAAAACCCTAATCTTGCAAACAATAAAAATTCAGATATGGTATTACATTATTTTTACAAGGTGGTAGAAGTCAGGAAGAATTCAGAGTTACTTTTAAATTAAAATTATTCAGTCATTGAATTAGTTCAAAGAGTCACACTATATACACATATAAAGTTCTTAATACTAATTTCTATCTCTATCTTTCAAAGATGTTAAAATCATGTTAATGTTTTTCTCTGTTTGTGAACCGATAACCAATGCCTTTCTGTCTTGTCCAGTGTTCTAATACCAAAGCCATATTTTACTTGTTCTCAATTGCAGTTTTGAAAAAACAACAAAATCATATTTTACTTATTCACATTTAAAGCATTAAAAAGCTTTATTTTTTTCTTTGTTTTAAATTCAGGTGTGGACTGGATGCATTCCATGACTGAGGGAACATCTCTGCATCAACAAACTGTTTGAAGGCTTGCACACTCATATCTATATCATGCTAGAATCTGAAGTGTTTATTTCTTTTTGTTTGTTTTCTATGTTTTAACTATCTTGGGTATTTATTTATTTGAAAATATTTTAATTTTATCTTGAGTATAATTGGTTTGCAATGTTCTGTTTGTTTCAGGTGGAGATCAAACTTACGTTATACATATACATATATCTATTCATTCTCAGATTCTTTTCCCATATAGGTTATTCCAGAGTATTGAGTAGAGTTCCCTGTGCTATACAGTAGGTCCTTGTGGATTATTCATTTTATATATAGTAGTGTGTATATGCTAAACCTAACATCCTAATTTTCCCTTTCCCCCTACCTTTCCCTTTGGTAACCATAAGTTTGCTTTTAAGTCTCTTAGTCTGTTTCTGTTTTATAAATAAGTTCATTTGCAACTTTAGATTCCACATGTAAGTGATATATCTTTCTTTCTCTGTCTGATTTACTTCACTGAGAATGATAATCTCTAGGTCCGTCAATATAGCTGCAAATGACATTATTTCATTCTTCTTATGGCTAAGTAGTATTCTGTTGCATATATGTACCACACCTTCTTTATCCATTCGTCTCTCAATGGACATTTAGGTTGCTTCTATGTCCTGGCTACTGTAAATAGTACTGCAATGAACATTGGGGTGCATGTGTCTTTTGAAGTATGGTTTTCTCTGGATATATGTCCAGGAGTGGCATTGCTGTATCATATGGTGGCTCTATTTTTAGCTTTTTAAGGAACTTCCATACTGTTTTCCAGAGTGGCTGCACCAATTTACAATCCCACCAACAGTGTAGGTGGGTTCCTTTTTCTCCACATCGTCTCCAGTATGTATTATTTGTGGACTTTTTTTTTTTTAAGATTTTTTTATTTGATTTTCAGGGCTGTGTTTGGTCTTCGTTGCTGCTCAGGCTTTCTCTAGTTGTGGTGAGTGGGGGCTACTCTTCATTGAGGTGAGGGAGCTTCACATTACAGTGGCTTCTCTTGTTGCAGAGCATGGGCTCTAGGCACGTGGGCTTCAGTAGTTGTGGCACATGGGCTTTAGAGTGCAGGCTCAGTAGTTGTGGCATATAGAGTTAGCTGCTTTGTGATATGTGGGATCTTCCCCAACCAGGGATTGAACCCATGTCCCCTGCATTGGCAGGCGGATTCTTAACCACTGTGCCACCAGGGAAGTCCATTTGTGGACTTTTCGATGATGGCCATTCTGACCAGTGTCAGGTGATACCTCATTGTAGTTTTGAATTGTATTTCTCTAATCATTAATGATGTTGAGCACATTTTCATGTGCTTTTTGGTCAACTGTATGTTTTCTTTAGAAAAATATTTTTTTAGGTCATCTGCCCATTTTTTATTGGGTTGTTTGTTCATTTATTTTTGATATTTAGCTGCATGAGCTGTTTACATATTTTAGATATTAATCTCTTGTCAGTGTCAGGGTTTGTAAATATTTTCTCCCATTCTGTGTGTTGTCTTTTCATTTTCTTTTATGGTTTCTTTTGCTGTGCAAAAGCTTTTAAGTTTACTTAGATCCCACTTATTTCTTTGTTTTTAATTTCATTACTCTAGGAGGTGGATACAAAAATATTTTGCTGCAATTTATGTCAAAGATTGTTCTGCCTATGTTTTCCTCTAAGAGTTTTATAGTAACCAGTCTTACATTTAGGTTTTTAATTCATTTTGAGTTTATTTTTTGTATATGAAGTTAGAGAATGTGAAAATTTCATTCCTTTACATGTAACTCTCCAGTTTTCCCAGCACTACTATTGAAGAGAGTATCTTTACTCCATTGTATATTCTTATCTCCTTTGTCATAGATTAATTGAAACATAGGTGCATGGGTTTTTCCTCAGCTTTCTATCCTGTACCAATGATCTATAAGTCTGTCTTTGTGCCAGTATAAGACTGTTTTGCTTAATGTACTTTGTAGTATTGTCTGAAGTCATGAAGCTTGATTCCTCCAGCTCTGTTTTTCTTTCTCAAGATTGTTTTTGCTATTCAGGGTCTTTTGTACTTCCATACAAATTTTAATATTTTTAAATTGTAGATCTGCAAAAAATGCCATTTACAATTTGATAGGAATTGCATTGAATCTATAGATTACCTTGGGTAGTATAGTCATTTTGACAATATTGACTCTTCCAATCTGAGAACATGATATATCTTTCCATCTGTTTGTGTCATCTTCAATTACTTTCATCAGCGTCTTATAGTTTTCAGAGCACAGGTTTCTGTCTCATTAGGTGGGTTTATTCCCAGGTATTTTATTCTTTTTGATGCAATAGTAAATGCTGTTCCCTTAATTTCTCTTTCTGATATTTCATTGTTGGTGTATAGGAATGCAAGGGATTTCTGTGGATTAATTTTGTGTCCTGCATCTTTACTGAATTCATTGTAGTCTTCCAGTAGTTTTCTGGTATCATCTTTAGGATTTTCTATGTATAGTATCATGTCATCTGCAAGCACTGACAGTTTTACTTCTTCTTTTCCAATTTAGATTCCTTTTATTTCTTTTTCTTCTCACATTGGCGTGGCTAAGACTTCCAAAATTATGCTGAGTAAAAGTGACTAGTGTGAACATCTTTGTCTTGTTCCTGTTCTTAGAGCAAATGTTTTCAGCTTTTCACCATTGAATATGATTTTAGCTGTGAGTTTGTCATATATGGCTTTTATTATGTTGAGATAAGTTCCCTCTCTGCCCTCTTTCTGGAGAGATTTTATCATAAACTGGTATTGAATTTTTTCAAAAGCTTTTTCTGTGTGTTTTCAGATGATCATATGGTTTTTATTCTACAGTTTATTAATGTGGTGTATCACACTGATTGATTTGTGGATATTGAAGAATGCTTGCATCCCTGGGATAAATCCCACTTGATCATGGTATATCATCCTTTTACTTTTTCATCGGACTCAGTTTGCTAGTATTTTGTTGAGTATTTTTGCATCTGTGTTCATCAGTGTTTTGGTTTGTAATTTTCTTTTTTTGTAGTATCTTTGCCTGGTTTTCATATCATGCTGATGGTGGCCTCATACAATGAATTTGGAAGTGTTACTTCCTCTGAAATTTTCTGAAATATTTCCAGAAGGATAGATGCTAGGTCTTCTCAAAATGTTTGATAGAATTCATCTTTGAAGCCATTGTGTTCTCTACATTTGTTTGTTAAGAGATTTTTAATCACAGTTTCATTTTACATATGATTGATTTGTTTATATTTTCTATTTCTTCCTGGTTCAGTCTGGGGAGATTGAACCTTTCTAAAGATTTGTCCAGGGGGGACCTTGAAGATGGCGGAAGAGTAAGACGCGGAGATCGCCTTCCTCCCCACGGATACACCAGAAATACATCTACACGTGGAACAACTCTTACAGAACACCTACTGAAGGCTGGCAGAAGACCTCAGACCTCCCAAAAGGCAAGAAACTCCCCACGTACCTGGGTAGGGCAAAAGAAAAAAAGAAAAAACAGAGACAAAAGAATAAGGACGGAACCTGCACCAGTGGGAGGGAGCTGTGAAGGAGGAAAAGTTTCCACACACTAGGAAGCCCCTCCGCGGGCGGGGACTGCGGGAGGCGGAGGGGGGAGCTTTGGAACCGCGGAGGAATGCACAGCGACGGGTGCGGAGGGCAAAGCGGGGAGATTCCCGCACAGAGGATCGGTGCCGACCGGCACTCACCAGCCCGAGAGGCTTGTCTGCTCACCCGCCGGGGCGGGCGGGGCTGCGAGCTGAGGCTCGGGTTTCGGTTTTGGACGGAGCGCAGGGAGGACTGGGGTTGGCGGCTTGAACATAGCCTGAAGGGGTTACTGCACCACGACTAGCCGGGAGGGAGTTCGGGGAAAAGCCTGCACCTGCCGAAGAGGCAAGAGACTTTTTCTTCCCTCTTTGTTTCCTGGTGCGCGAGGAGAGGGGTTTAAGAGCGCTGCTTAAAGGAACTCCAGAGACGGGCGCGAGCCGCGGCTAAAAGCGCGAACCCCAGAGACGGGCGCGAGCCGCGGCTAAAAGCGCGGACCCCAGAGACGGGCGGGAGACGCTAAGGCTGCTGCTGCCGCCACCAAGGAGCCTGTGTGCGAGCACAGGTCACTCTCCACACCCCTCTTCCGCGGAGCCTGTGCAGCCCGCCACTGCCAGGTTCCCGGGAACCAGGGACAACTTCCCCGGGAGAACGCAAGGCGGGCCTCAGGCTGGTGCAACGTCACGCCGGCCTCTGCCGCAACGTCACGCCGCCTCTGACGCCGCAGGCCCGCCCCGCACACAGTGCCCCTCCTTCCCCCCCCTCACCCCCGGCCTGAGTGAGCCAGATCCCCCGAATCAGCGGCCCCTTTAACCCTGTCCTGTCTGAGCAAAAAACAGACGCCCTCCAGCGACCTACACGCAGAGGCAGGGCCAAATCCAAAGCTGAGCTCCTGTGCGCTTTGAAAACAAAGAAGAGAAAGGGAAACCTCTCCCAGCAGCCTCAGAAGCAGCGCATTAAAGCTCCACAATCAACTTGATATACCCTGCATCTGTGGAATACCTGAATAGACAAGGAATGATCCCAAATTGAAGAGGTGGAATTTAGGAGCGAGATCTATGATTTTTTTCCCTTTTCCTCTTTTTGTGAATGTGTACGTGTATGCTTATGTGTGAGATCTTGTCTGTATACTCTTGCTTCCACCATTTGTCCTAGGGCTCTATCCGTCCATGGTTTTTTAAAAAAATTTTTTTTCTCAATAATTAATTTTAATTGTAATAAATTTATTATACTTTACCTTCGTTCTTTCTTTGTTTCTTTCCTTCCGTCCTTCCCTCCTTTAGACAACGAATCACCCCAAATTGAGGAGGTGGTCTCTGAGAGCAAGATTTATGATTTTCCCCCCTTTACCTCTTCTTGTGAAGGTGTATGTGTATGCTTCTGTGTAAGATTTTCTCTGTATAGCTTTGCTTCCAACATTTGTCCTAAGGTTCTATCCGTCCCTTTTTTTTTTTTTCTAAATATTTTTTAATTCAATAACTATATTATACTTTATTTTATTTTTACTGTATCTTCTTTCTTTCTGTCTTTTTTCCTTCTTTCCCTCCTTGCTTCCTTCCTTCTTCCCTCCCTCCCTCCCTCCTTTCTTTCCTTCTTTGCTTCTTTCTTCCTTCCTTCCTTTCCTCCTTTCCTTCTTTCTTTCCTCATACTTCTACTAATTCTCTCTACTTTTTCTCCCTTTTATTTTGAGCCGTGTGGATGAAAGGCTCTTGGTGCTCCAGCCAGGAGTCAGGGCTCTGCCTCTGAGGTAGGAGAGCCAACTTTAGGACACTGGTCAACAAGAGACCTCCCAGCTCCACATAATATTAAACGGTGGAAACCTCCCAGTGACCTCCATCTTAACACCAGCACCCAGCTTCACTCAACGACCAGCAAGCCACAGTGCTAGATAACCTATGCCAAACAACTAGCAAAACAGGAACACAACCCCACCCATTAGCAGAGAGGCTGCCTAAAATCATAATAAGGCCACAGACACCCCAAAACACACCACCAGACGTGAACCTGCCCCCTAGAGAGACAAGATCCAACCTCATCCACCACAACACAGGCACTAGTCTCCTCCACCAGGAAGCCTACACAACCCACTGAAACAACCTTAGCCACTGGAGACAGACATCAAAAACAACGGGAACTACGAACGTGCAGCCTGCAAAAAGGAGACCCCAAACACAGTAAGATAAGCAAAATGAGAAGACAGAAAAACACACAGCAGATGAAGGAGCAAGATAAAAATGCACCAGACCTAACAAATGAAGAGGAAATAGGCAGTCTACCTGAAAAAGAATTCAGAATAATGATAGTAAGGATGATCCGAAATCTTGGAAGTAGAATGGACAAAATGCAAGAAACAGTTAACAAGGACCTAGAAGAAATAAAGATGAAACAAGCAATGATGAATAACGCAATAAATGAAATTAAAAGTACTCTAGATGGGATCAATAACAGAATAACTGAGGCAGAAGAACGGATAAGTGACCTGGAAGATAAAATAGTGGGAATAACTACTGCAGAGCAGAATAAAGAAAAAAGAATGAAAAGAACTGAGGACAGTCTCAGAGACCTCTGGGACAACATTAAATGCACCAACATTCGAATTATAGGGGTTCCAGAAGAAGAAGAGAAAAAGAAAGGGACTGAGAAAATATTTGAAGAGATTATAGTTGAAAACTTCCCTAATATGGGAAAGGAAATAGTTAATCAAGTCCAGGAAGCACAGAGAGTCCCATACAGGATAAATACAAGGAGAAATACGCCAAGACACATATTAATCAAACTGTCAAAAATTAAATACAAAGAAAGCATATTAAAAGCAGCAAGGGAAAAACAACAAATAACACACAAGGGAATCCCCATAAGGTTAACAGCTGATCTCTCAGCAGAAACCCTACAAGCCAGAAGGGAGTGGCAGGACATACTGAAAGTGATGAAGGAGAAAAACCTGCAACCAAGACTACTCTACCCAGCAAGGATCTCATTCAGATTTGATGGAGAAATTAAAACCTTTACAGACAAGCAAAAGCTGAGAGAGTTTAGCACCACCAAACCAGCTTTACAACAAATGCTAAAGGAACTTCTCTAGACAAGGAACACAAGAGAAGGAAAAGACCTATAATAACAAACCCAAAACAATATAGAAAATGGGAATAGGAACATACATATCGATAATTACCTTAAATGTAAATGGACTAAATGCTCCCACCAAAAGACACAGATTGGCTGAATGGATACAAAAACAAGACCCTTATATATGCTGTCTACAAGAGACCCACTTCAGACCTAGAGACACATACAGACTGAAAATAAGGGGATGGAAAAAGATATTCCATGCAAATGGAAACCAAAAGAAAGCTGGAGTAGCAATTCTCATATCAGACAAAATAGACTTTAAAATAAGGACTATTACAAGTGACAAAGAAGGACACTACATAGTGATCAAGGGATCGATCCAAGAAGAAGATATAACAATTGTAAATATTTATGCACCCAACATAGGAGCACCTCAATACATAAGGCAAATACTAACAGCCATAAAAGGGGAGATCGACAGTAACACATTCATAGTAGGGGACTTTAACACCCCACTTTCACCCATGGACAGATCATCCAAAATGAAAATAAATACGGAAACACGAGCTTTAAATGATACATTAAACAAGATGGACTTAATTGATATTTATAGGACACTCCATCCAAAAACAACAGAATACACATTTTTCTCAAGTGCTCATGGAACATTCTCCAGGATAGATCTTATCTTGGGTCAGAAATCAAGCCTTGGTAAATTAAAAAAAATTGAAATTGTATCAAGTATCTTTTCTGACCACAACACCATGAGACTAGATATCAATTACAGGAAAAGATCTGTAAAAAATACAAACACATGGAGGCTAAACAATACACTACTTAATAATGAAGTGATCACTGAAGAAATCAAAGAGGAAATAAAAAAATACCTAGAAACAAATAACAATGGAGACACAACGACCCAAAACCTATGGGATGCAGCAAAAGCAGTTCTAAGGGGGAAGTTTATAGCAATACAAGCCCACCTTAAGAAGCAGGAAACATCTCGAATAAACAACCTAACCTTGAACCTCAAGCAATTAGAGAAAGAAGAACAAAAAAACGCCAAAGCTAGCAGAAGGAAAGAAATCATAAAAATCAGATCAGAAATAAATGAAAAAGAAATGAAGGAAATGATAGCAAAGATCAATAAAACTAAAAGTTGGTTCTTTGAGAAGATAAACAAAATAGATAAACCACTAGCCAGACTCATCACGAAAAAAAGGGAGAAGACTCAAATCAATAGAATTAGAAATGAAAAAGGAGAAGTAACAACTGACACTGCAGAAATAAAAAAAATCATGAGAGATTAGTACAAGCAACTCTATGCCAATAAAATGGACAATCTGGAAGAAATGGACAAATTCTTAGAAATGCATAACCTGCCAAGACTGAATCAGGAAGAAATAGAAAATATGAACAGACCAATCACAAGCACTGAAATTGAAACTGTGATTAAAAATCTTCCAACAAACAAAAGCCCAGGACCAGATGGCTTCACAGGTGAATTCTATCAAACGTTTAGAGAAGAGCTAACACCTATCCTTCTCAAACTCTTCCAAAATATAGCAGAGGGAGGAACACTCCCAAATTCCTTCTACGAGGCCACCATCACCTTGATACCAAAACCAGACAAGGATGTCACAAAGAAATAAAACTACAGACCAATATCACTGATGAACAGAGATGCAAAAATCCTCAACAAAATACTAGCAAACAGAATCCAACAGCACATTAAAAGGATCATACACCATGATCAAGTGGGGTTTATTCCAGGAATGCAAGGATTCTTCAATATACACAAATCTATCAATGTGATAAACCATATTAACAAATTGAAGGAGAAAAACCATATGCTCGTCTCAATAGATGCACTGAAAGCTTTCGACAAAATTCAA
Organism: Monodon monoceros; assembly: GCF_005190385.1. Lineage (NCBI taxonomy): Eukaryota > Metazoa > Chordata > Mammalia > Artiodactyla > Monodontidae > Monodon > Monodon monoceros. The sequence continues at coordinate 1,107,059 of NW_021701183.1, forward strand.
CACCCATTTATGATAAAAACCCTGCAGAAAGTAGGCATAGAGGGAACTTTCCTCAACATAATAAAGGCCATATATGACAAGCCCACAGCAAACATCATCCTCAATGGTGAAAAACTGAAAGCATTTCCACTAAGATCAGGAACAAGACAAGGTTGCCCACTCTCACCACTCTTATTCAACATAGTTTTGGAAGCTTTAGCCACAGCAATCAGAGAAGAAAAGGAAATAAAAGGAATCCAAATCGGAAAAGAAGAAGTAAAGATGTCACTGTTTGCAGATGACATGATACTATACATAGAGAATCCTAAAGATGCTACCAGAAAACTAATAGAGCTAATCAATGAATTTGGTAAAGTAGCAGGATACAAAGTTAATGCACAGAAATCTCTGGCATTCCTATATACTAATGATGAAAAATCTGAAAGTGAAATCAAGAAAACACTCCCATTTACCATTGCAACAAAAATAATAAAATATCTAGGAATAAACCTACCTAAGGAGACGAAAGACCTGTATGCAGAAAATTATAAGACACTGATGAAAGAAATTAAAGATGATACAAATAGATGGAGAGATATACCATGTTCTTGGATGGGAAGAATCAACATTGTGAAAATGACTCTACTACCCAAAGCAATCTACAGATTCAATGCAATCCCTATCAAACTACCACTGGCATTTTTCACAGAACTAGAACAAAACATTTCGCAATTTGTATGGAAACACAAAAGACCCCGAATAGCCAAAGCAATCTTGAGAACGAAAAAAGGAGCTGGAGGAATCAGGCTCCCTGACTTCAGACTAAACTGCAAAGCTACAGTAATCAAGACAGCATGGTACTGGCACAAAAACAGAAAGATTGATCAATGGAACAGGATAGAAAGCCCAGAGATAAACCCACGCACATATGGACACCTTATCTTTGATAAATGTGGCAGGAATGTACAGTGGAGAAAGGACAGCCTCTTCAATAAATGGTGCTGGGAAAACTGGACAGGTACATGTAAAAGTATGAGATTAGATCACTCCCTAACACCATACACAAAAATAAGCTCAAAATGGATTAAAGACCTAAATGTAAGGCCAGAAACTATCAAACTCTTAGAGGAAAACATAGGCAGAACACTCTATGACATAAATCACAGCAAGATCCTTTCTGACCCACCTCCTAGAGTAATGGAAATAAAAACAAAAATAAACAAATGGGACCTAATGAAACTTCAAAGCTTTTGCACAGCAAAGGAAACCATAATCAAGACCAAAAGACAACCCTCAGAATGGGAGAAAATATTTGCAAATGAAGCAAATGACAAAGGATTAATCTCCAAAATTTACAAGCAGCTCATGCAGCTCAATAACAAAAAAACAAACAACCCAATCCAAAAATGGGCAGAAGACCTAAATAGACATTTCTCCAAAGAAGATATACAGACTGCCAACAAACACATGAAAGAATGCTCAACATCATTAATCATTAGAGAAATGCAAATGAAAACTACAATGAGATATCATCTCACACCAGTCAGAATGGCCATCATCAAAAAATCTAGAAACAATAAATGCTGGAGAGGGTGTGGAGAAAAGGGAACACTCTTGCACTGCTGGTGGGAATGTGAATTGGTTCAGCCACTATGGAGAACAGTATGGAGGTTCCTTAAAAAACTACAAATAGAATTACCATATGACCCAGCAATCCCACTACTGGGCATATACCCTGAGAAAACCGAAATTCAAAAAGAGTCATGTACCAAAATGTTCATTGCAGCTCTATTTACAATAGCCCGGAGATGGAAACAACCTAAGCGCCCATCATCGGATGAATGGATAAAGAAGATGTGGCACATATATACAATGGAATATTACTCAGCTTTAAAAAGAAATGAAATTGAGCTATTTGTAATGAGATGGATAGACCTAGAGTCTGTCATACAGAGTGAAGTAAGTCAGAAAGAAAAAGACAAATACCGTATGCTAACACATATATATGAAATTTAAGGGGGGAAAAAAATGTCGTGAAGAACCTAGGGAAGACAGGAATAAATACGCAGACCTACTGGAGAACGGACTTGAGGATATGGGGAGGGGGAAGGGTGAGCTTTGACAGGGCGAGAGAGAGTCATGGACATATACACACTAACAAACGTAGTAAGGTAGATAGCTAGGGGGAAGCAGCCGCAAGGCACAGGGATATTAGCTCGGTGCTTTGTGACAGCCTGGAGGGGTGGGATAGGGAGAGTGGGAGGGAGGGAGACGCAAGAGGGAAGACATATGGGAACATATGTATATGTATAACTGATTCACTTTGTTATAAAGCAGAAACTAACACACCGTTGTAAAGCAATTATACCCCAATAAAGATGTTTAAAAAAAATAAAAAATAAAGATTTGTCCATTTCTTTGAGGTTGTCCATTTTATTGGGATATAGTTGCTTGTATTACTCTCTTATGATCCTTTGTATTTCTGTGGTGTCAGTTGTAACTTCTTTTTCTTTTCTAATTTTATTGATTTGAGTCCTCTGCTTTTTTTTCTTGATAAGTCTGGCTAAAGGATTATCAATTTCGTTTATCTTTTCAAAGAACCGACTTTTCATTTCATTGATATTTTTATTGTTTTCTTCATCTAAATTTCTTTTATTTCTGCTCTAAATTTTATGATTTATTTCCTTCTACTAACTTCAGGTTTTGTTTGTTCTTCTTTCTCTAGTTGCTTTAGGTTTAAGGTTAAGTTGTTTATTTGAGATTTTCCTTGTTTCCCGAGATAAGGTTTTATCACTATAAATGTCCTTTTAGAACAGCTTTTGCTCCATTGAATAGGTTCTGGATCCCCATGGTTTCGTTTTCAATTGTCTAGGTGATTTTTGATTTCCTCTTGGATTTTTCCAGTGATCCATTGGTTGTTTAGTAGCAGTTTGTTTAGCCTCCATGTGTTTGTGTTTTTTACATTTTTTTATCTTGTAGTTGATTTTAAACACATATCTTTGTGATTTGAAAAGATGATTGATATTATTTCACTTTTCTTAAATTTATCAAGACTTCCTTTATGGCCCAGCATGTAATCTATCCTGAAGAATGTTCCATGTGCACTTGAGAAGAATGTGTAGTCTGTTTCTTTCTAATGGAATGATCTGTAAATATCAATAAATATCTATAATTATCAATAGATATCTGTTCTAATGTGTCATTTAAGGCCTGTGTTTCCTTATTGATTTTCTGTCTGTATATTCAGACCATTGATCTAAGTTAGGTGTTAAATTTCCCCATTATTATTGTGTTACAGTTGATTTCTCCTTTTATGCCTGTTAGGATTTGCCTTATAAATTGAATTGCTCCTATGTTGGGTGCATATGTATTTAAATTGTCATATCTTCTTCTTTGAATGATCCCTTGATGGTTATGTTATGTCCTTCTTGGCCTCTTATAACAGTCTTTATTTTAAAGCTCATTTTGTCTGACATGAGTATTGCTACTCCAGCTTTCTTTAGATTTCCATTTGCATGGAATACTGTTTCCATCCCCTCACTTTCAGTCTGAATGTGTCCCTGGATCTGAAGTGGGTCTTTTGTTGACAGCATATATATACTGTTATTATTTTTGTATCCATTCAGCCAATCTATGCTTTTTGGTTGGAGCAATTAATCCATTTACATTTAAGGTCATTACCAATATATATGTTCTTATTGCCATTTTGTTAATTGCTTTGGGGTTTTTTTTAGGTCATTTTTCTTCCTTTCCTCTTTTATTCTCTACTATTGTGTTGATGACTATCTTTAGTGTGGTGCTTTTTATTCTTTTGTTTTTTGGTGTGCATATGCTTATTGTAGATTTTTGTTTTCAGTTTCTATCAGGTGTTTTTGTTTTAACTTTTTATTTTATATTGCAATATAGCTGACTAAAACTTTTGTGTTAGATTCAGGTGTACATCAAAATGATTCAGTTGTATGTATACATGTATCTATTCTTTTTCAAATTCTTTTTCCTTATTGGTCTTTACGTAATATTGAGCAGAAGTACCTGTGCTATACAGTAGGTCCTTGTTGGTTAACCATTTCATATATATCAGTTTGTACATGTCAATCCTAAACTCCCTCACTTACCCCCATCACCCTTGCCCTCTGGAAACCATAAGTTCATTCTCTGAGTCTGTTTTTGTTTTGTAAATGGGTTCATTTGTATCTTTTTTTTAAGATTCCACATATAAGTGATATCATACAATATTTCTTTCTCTGACTTACTTCACTCTGTATGACAGTCTCTAGGTCCATCCATGCTGCTGCAAATGACATTATTTCATTATTTTTAATGACTGAGTAATATTCCATTGCATATATGTACCACATCTTTATCCATTCTTCTCTTGATGGACATATAGTTTACTTCCCTGTCTTGGCTATTGTAAACAATGCTGCAAAGAGCATTGGGGTGCATGTATCCTTTCAGACCATGTTTTTCTCAGGATATACACTCAGGACTGGGATTGCAACATCATATGTTAGCTCCATTTTTAGTTTAAGTAGTCATGAGGTTATTGTGCCTGACAATAGAGTTTGCATATATTTATGTGAATATATAAATTGTACTCAAGGTTTTAAATACAAAATGAACATATTAGAAACTGAGTTTTTCTTTAAAGTAACCAGATGTAGAAAAAAATTGATGATATCTATTACACAATAATTTTGGGAAGTTATTAACTTCCTAATATTTTTACAAGAAGAAATTCTTAAATTTATTCATGTTGCACTTTGGTGTTCAGTGTAATCCAGTAATTGTCTGAAACACATATGCATATACTGCTTAACTAATCATTGGTACATATAACAAAATGTATATTCACACAAAAATAATTTCTACATTTACAAAATATGTGCTAAACAGTATCTCTAAACCAACAATTTCAGAAAATTCTGATTTCATCTTTCCTGTTTAAAGTTGCTCCAAGCTTCTTTTTGCATTTTAAGACTTAATTTGTATAATAGTTATTGTCTATGTAGTAACACTGAGCTTTTCATGGTTCTCCGAATAGTTCCTCATTATCCACTTCTTCCTAAATAGACAACAAGTTTCAGAAGTTCACATATTAAAATTTTAAACTTCTCTTTGATCTCCCATCACTTACCACTTTGCATAATGCCTGATTTTGATATCCTTTTTATATTGTTTTTCAAATTAATATCCACTCTCCAAACCATCAATCTGTATTAAGCTGTAATATATATGAATGTTTGAATCATTACTAATATTCCTGCTAAAAGGTTAATATTTGTGTCATGCATTACAGTTTTATAATAATTTTATGCCAAGATTACCTTACATTAACTTCAATTTTCAGCACATCTGTCAGAAACTTTTATTTTGCCAGAGACTTCTCAGTGGAGAAGTGATTCTTGTAACATGTAAAAACTTGAGTCCAGCTCCTTGATTTCATTAGTATCAATTATGATAAACTCAAATAACAAAGCAATGATAAAAAGTATAAATTGCAAAGAACATATTATATCAATGAACAAGACTGGCCATTTGCTACTAGTTTGTTTCCAAGGACTATTTATAGTATTGACTTCAGTTTTTAATTTTCTATATCATTGGGACAGTTATTTCGTGAAAGTATTTCTATTTCACCTTAGGCTATCAAGGATAAGGTGGAGTATTTCTGCTAAACAACTACTAGATTCCTTTGTTTTTACATGTTTGTTTTTGAAAAAAAATCTCATTTCAGACTTGTTAAAAATAATGTGAAAGAGTTCATTGGAGGAAAATACCACATTGTTTGATGGACATATTGTACCGACTTTCAATTATTATGTACCGACTTTATTTAGTCAATCCCCTGGTACATTTAAATCTGTCTATATAAAACTTTTAATAAAATGTTATGATTGGTAAATTTGATACCATCACAAATGAAAATTCTACTAAAATTACTTTTTAATTGGAGAAAAGTATTTTAACTGAGAATAATTTATAAAGTTTTTAAAATTCAAAAACAAACTAGTCTAAGGAAATTCAATATAATGTGAACAAGTTATCCTATTCTGATGAGAAGGAGACAAGAAAGTCAGAGAAAGAGTAGTGGACATGATGATGGAAGCAGAGGTAAGAGAAACTTGAAGATGTTGCACTATTGTTTTGAAAATTGAGGAAGGGGGCCATGATCCATGGAATGCAGGTAACCTCTAAAATCTGTAAATGACAAGGAAAGAGATTCTCTCCTGGGGCTTCCACAGTATAGCCTACCAACACATGGATTTTAGGTCTTCAGATCTCCTTAACTGAAAGATACAAAATCTGTGTTGTTTTAATCCACTAAGTTTATGGTAATTTGTTACAGCAACTACAGGAAATTAATACACTGCTATTAACTAATTAATGTAATAATACATTCATTAAAACAAACTTTGACTTGTTTATGAACTGAGAATAAATGTGTTAAAATTTTTTATTTATGATTTTAGCTTTTACTTATGAATATTTGCTATGAGACATCTCTGTGCTAATCACTTATCTCAATTAATACTCCAAAGGTTAAGAGATAAAATTTATCCAGGTTTTATTTTTGCAGCACCTTGTTTTTATATCAATTAACAGAACTGAAATGCAATATATTTTAGATATATTTATTACATTTACTTTTATCACTGAAATACAATAACGTCTTTTTATTATACAAATATTTAGTTGTTTTAACTACTTTTTATCATACTTAGAAAACCTAGCCTTAAGTTTAGTCCTAACAAAATGTTTTTGGTGGTATGGTGAACTTTTATCAATAACTTCTTAAAGCTCCTAAAATTCTGCAAATTCTCAACTTTTTACAAGGTAGAAGAGTATAAAAGTTATTTTCAGTCTTAATTTAGCACATTAAAATTTCATCTCAGAAATTATTCAGTTCAGGTATACCTCATTTTATTGCATTTCTAAATTTTTAAAAAATTTTTTTACAAACTGAAGGTTCGTGGCAACCGTGAGTCAAGCAAGTCTATTGGTGCCATTTTTCCAACAGCATTTTCTTACTTCCTGTCATTGTGTGGCATTTTGATAATACTCATAGGATTTCAAACTTTCTAATTATTATTATATTTGTCATGGCGATCTGTGATCAGTGATCTTTGATGTTGTTGTTGTAATAGTTTCAGGGAGCTACAAACCACCCCCATTAAAACTGGCAAACTTAATTGATAAAGGTATGTTCTGACTGCTCCCCTTACACTCCATTGTCTATCTCTGTTCCCCTCCTCAACCTCCCTGTCCCCTGAGACAAAATAATAATCAAGTTTGGCCAGTTAATGACCCTACAATGGTCTCTAAGTATTCAGGTGAAAGGAAGATTTGTCCATATTTCACTTTAAATCAAAAGCTAGAAATAGCTTAGCAAAGAAGGGAAGTTGATAGCTGAGACAGGCTGAAAGCTAGGCCTCTTGTGCCAAACAGTTAGGCAGGTAGTGAATACAAAGCAAAAGTTATTGAAGTAAATTAAAAGTGCTACTTCAATGAACTCGTGGATGAAACAGCCTTATTGCTAATATGGAGAAAATTCTAGTGGTCTGGATAGAAGGTCAAATCAGCCACAACATTTTATTAAGCCAAAACCTAATCCAGGGCAAGGTCCTAACTCTCTTCAATTCTATGAAGGCTGAGAGAGGTGAGGAAGCTGTAGAAGAGAAGCTTAAGCTAGCAAAAGTTGTTTCATAAGGTTTAAGGAAAGAAGCTGTCTTCATAATATAAAAGTGCAACATGAAGCAGAAAGTGCTAATGTAGAAGCTGTAGCAAGTTATCCAGATCTAGCTAAGACAATAAATGAAGGTAAGTACGTGAACAACAGATTTTTTTATGTAGATGAAATAACCTTTTATTGAAAGAAGGTCCCATTTAGGACTTTCATAGCTAGAGAGGAGAAGTCAATGCCTGGTTTCAAAGGACAGGCTGGTTTTCTTGTTAGGGGCTAATGCAACTAATGCCTTGAAATTTAAGCAAATTTAAGCTCATTTACCATTCTGAAAAATCCTAGGTCCCTTAAGAATTATGCTAAATTTACTCTGCCTGTGCTCTATAAACGGAACAACAAAGGCTTGATGACAGCAAATCTATTTATAACATGGTTTACTAAATATTTGAAGCCCACTCTTGAGACCTACTGCTCAGAAAAAAAAATATTCTTCTCAAAATATTACCGTTCAATGACAGTGCACCTAGCCACCTAGGAGATCTGATGGAGATATAAAATGAGATGAATGTTGTTTGCATACTTACTAATACAACACTCATGCTGCAGCCCACGGATCTAGTAGTACTTTTGACTTTCAAGTCTTATTATTTAAGAAATACATTTTGTAAGGCTGTAGCTGCATAGTGATTCTTCTGATGGATCTGGGAAAAGTCGATTGAAAACTTTCTGGAAATTATTTTCTTCTTATGGATGAGCAAAGAAAGTGGTTTCTTGAGAGGGAATATACTACAAATGAAGACGGTTGAAATGCAAACAAAGAATTTAGAATATTACTAAACTTAGCTGATAAATTAGAGACAGGCTTTCAGAGGATAGACTCCAATTTTGAAAGAAGTTTGACAGGGGGTAAAATGATATCAAAGAACTTACAGAGAAATCATTTGTAAAAGAAAGAGTTAATGTAGCAAAATTCACTGTTGTCTTTGCCACAGCCATGCCAGCCTTCAGCAACCACCACTTTGATCAGTCAGCAGCCATCAACATTGGGGCAACACTCCAGCCTGAGAGGCAGACAGGACAGTCTCACTGCATGAGTGACCTGTAGGAGAGGCAAACCCAAGTTATAGACAGTGTAAGAAGGTGGTCTGGAGATCAGTCCAACGATTTGGAGAGCATGGAACTCTGCCAAAGGATCCTTTTAAAAACTGTTAAAAAGAAAAATCCTGCTGTGTTCTAAAAAAAAACAAACCAAACCAAACAAAATATTGAGGCAAGACACCCCACCAGCAAAAAATTACAAGTCACTGAAGGATCAGATGATGGTTAGCAGTTTTTAGCAATAAAGACTTTTTAAATTAATGTATGTGTATTATGTTTTAGACATGCTATTTTGCACTTAATAGACTACAGTATATTGTAAACATAACTTTTATATGCACTGGGAAACGAAAAAATTCATGAACTTACGTTATTGTGATATTTACTTTATTGTGGTGGTCTGGAACTGAACCTGAAATATCTCTGAGATATGCTTGGGTTCATTAATGCTCTTCACCTTATAAGCCCTGTTTCTTTTTTTCCGGAACATAATAGGATTGCACATTCCCAATTCTTTTGAAGATAAGCACAATCGTTACATTGGCCAGAGAAATGCAAGAACAAGAAATAGATATCAGTACCCTGTTGAAATATTCATTAAATGCCAGTACACATTTCCATGTCAAAGCACAGGTGAATAATTGCATTGATATGAGGCCTTCATTAGCCTCTATCCATTTGTGACCTGTCTGCCCCTTCTTGGTCATGTGGTGTAAATGAGAAATAAACTTTGTTGTTTTTAGACAATAAGATTTTAGGTTAAATTTTGTTAACCACCACATAACAATTTAACCTAACTGATATACTAGCACCCAAAACAAAGTAATTTTAATAAAAAAAAACTATACCACATTTAAGCTAATTACTAGTTTTTTCACTCTCATTTACACTGTCATTATAGAATCTATATTCAATTTTGAAGATAAGGTGATAAATATCTGTATCCTGATTATCTACATATTCTCTATAAAGGAATACATTTTAATTGTTATAAAATCAACTGAATTTCTGTTCATAAATTTAATTTCTGCTTGAGATATAACATACACAGGGCATAAATGCTTAAAAAATAATTTAGTTCTGCCGCTGTGCCAGAGAAGCTGGCTGTCAGATTTGATATAGGAAACTTGCAAGAGACAATATATTCTTGACTTTCAAATGCAAAAGTATAAATTATAAAAGTTATTTGAAAGAAGCAAATGTGAATTCAGGTTTTTATTGGAATGTAAACCTTATATTTCTCCTTGTTTATAATTTTTCTTAAATTTTTGTCAAGTTGTAGAGCCCCACAATATTAAATTTTTCTCTGTCATATTTAGTAATTTAATGTTTTACTTCTATAGCAGGTATGTAATGTGTGAACCTAAGCCAAAGATCTAGCCACCTCCTTCCCAACCTAACATGGCATTTACCACTCTACAAATACCCCCCCCCTCTCTCTCACACACACACACACACATACACACAGAAATTTATGACTCTCTCCATTTTTCATTAAGAATTTCAGCTGATACCACAAAAGAAGCTCCAGTTGAATATTATATAGGTGATATATTTAATTGAACTGGCCTATTATATGCTGTTATGTTTTAATATACATAACATTTACCATATTGTTCTAAGATTACCTGAGACAACAAAATTCATTTTTAAGCCATTCTTTGGTCCTATATTATATTCCACACTCAATCCCACTTCCATCAGGAAAAAAAAATTATGAACTTATGCTTTTAGTCTACAATTGTCTCCCTGCTTCACACTTACTAATTTGTACAGTTCCAAATTATCATTTCCCCATGCTGGATGTTTCCTGCCAGATTATATTTTTCATGTTATACTGGTACATTTCTCATGTGTTCTCCTACTTCCCATCACCGCTGAGTTCTCATTTCAGAAAAAGTTTCAAAGTTAATTTATTTTATAACAGTTTTATTGTGGTATAATTCACATACCCCCTTTAAAAATTATACAATTCAGTGGATTTTGGTGTATATCCACAGAGTTTTGTTATTGTTATTACTTTCTAACTTTCAAATATTTTATAACTCCCCTCAAAAAGCCCATAGATATTATTACTCATTTTCCATTCCTCTCTTGCAAACCAGCCCTAGCAATCACTAATCCACTTTCTGTCCTTAAGGGTTTGTCTATTCTGGATGTTTCACAAGAAAGGAGTTATAGGCAACTGTGAAATCAAAGGCAAGTAGGCAAATTCACAGGATATTAAAAAGCAAGTTCATACCACACCAATAAAAGTATTCAGTATAATAAAAAAAAAAACTAGTGTTTCACTAATGATGGACTTTTCTACATAAAGAGTTGATTCCATTTGTATTTTCTATTCTGCAACCTAAAGCCTTCGAGATAATGAATAATTCTAACCACTAGAATCACTCAATGAAAAGGATAGTGTATAAACAGGCAAGGACATTGATTTTTCTAAAACCTTAAGGCTATAATTACATTTAACTTATTCGTTTTTGTACCAAGACTCTAATGGAACAACTGGAGAGCTAAATGCTTCTGTGGGACAGATAACTACTGGGAGATAGTTCTTTTGGTATTACTTATAACAACTTTATGCAATATTCAAACACTATCATGTGATTGCTGTTTTGATAAATTATTGCTATTTAGAATTAACAAACTTTTATTTTGTCTGTTCCAATTTATTCATAGATATGAAGAAAACAGGAGATAACTTTCTAAAATATTTACAATAAAATATATATTGAAATTTTAACCTAAGGATTCACTTGTATTTTAAAATGATTAGAATTTGTCTTTGGAAATCTAGCTTCATAAAGTCATTATTTACATTGTTCTGCATAATAATGCAATAAACAGTACAAATCACATATAAAATAAACTATTGCATTATTTGATTTACTATTCGAAACTATTTATTATTAAATTTGAGTATTTTGCAAGAAGAAAAACACTTCAAGAAGTCTTCTACTTTCACAAAAAAGTTGAGTAAGATTATACTTTCTAATGATTTGAGGAATATGAATAAGTTATCTGTCCTCAAAGTAGCAGAAAGAATTAATTTTTGAGCACAATGAAATTAAAAATTTTTAGCTTGCCTGATCTGAACAAAGTAAGATAAAATTTTAATACAGTGAATTAATTAGGCACATAATGAGGAATAGAATACATAATCTTTCTAATTCAGATAAATAGCAAAATATCTCAGATTCTAAAAGAAATAAATATCATCCATCATAGACACATCTTAAGTTATGTTTATTGGAAAATATTAATGGCAACAGACATAATAGAATATTAGATGGATTCTATGGCTGATTTTGTTTCATGAAACTACATTTTATTTTGACCTTCATTTGTAACTTTCTGTGGAGTTAATCTTAGAACATTACTCATTTCTGAAGGTGTTAATGTACCATAAAGGATTTGTATTATTGTTAGACATTATCTTTTCCAAGTTTTACATGTTCTCTGCATCTGACCTGAAGTTCATTTAACAGCTTAAAAATCTTTGTGATCATATGATGTGTTTCTGTAACTGTCTGCATTTTTTAAGATTCTGAAACATGTATTATAAAATTATAATTTTAAAAACTTTTTAATATAGCACAACTCCTATGTATTAATTTTAAATCTTCCAATGTATATACACATATGGAGATTATATTAATATGCTGTATGATATGGTGACTTGGGATCGAATCTCTGAAAGACAAACCATTTTACATCTTCCAAATTCAGTTTCTTAATCTACAAACCATTGTGTTTGAACTGGATGACATACAAGCAGTAGCATTTAAAAATTTTTTTTTGGTTTTATGATGATTACTAAATTTCAAAGTATTATGAACAGTAAAATGATGAATAAAATATTATTTCATATGTTAAAGAGATTCCTTAGACAATCACGTAGACTATACAAAAATATATTTTATGTTTATTTTACATTCCGTATTTTTAAGCATACATGCCTAAATATACACCCTTTTCGGTGCCAATTAAGTAGAATTTGAATTAACTAGTTAAAGAAATAGAATCAAAATATATCTTTATATAGTTTGATCACTCAACTACATGAACAAGAGGCTAAGAAAAATATTTAATTGAAACATGTCTTCTTTCTAAATAAAAATTATTTAATGATAATTAGGCTAAAATCTACATCTAAAAATATAAAGCCATTTCACAAATACTATTGTAAAATAAGAGGTTGAGACTGAACTTTAGTCCTTATATTAATTTGTTAATGATCCTTTAAAATCTGTTTCATAAACCATTATGAGTTAAGCAGCTTTCTTATAGTAACTTGTGCATATATCTGACTTGAGAACACACCCTTCTGGGTACCACTGCATACCCACTGAATCAGAAATTCCAAGAAGATTTAAAATTTTCTTTCCTCTTTCTCTTCCTCACTCCTTCTCTTTCTTTCTCTCTCTTTCTTTTTCTTTCTTTCCATTTCCCTCCTCTTTCTTTCTTTTTTTTTTTTTTTTTGTGGTACACAGGCCTCTCAATGTTGCGGCCTCTCCTGTTTCGGAGCACAGGCTCCGGACGCACAGGCTCAGCGGCCATGGCTCATGGGCCCAGCTGCTCCGCAGAATGTGGGATCTTCCCGGGCCGGGGTACGAACCCGTGTCCCTTGCATCGGCAGGCAGACTCTCAACCACTGTGCCACCAGGGAAGCCCCTCTCCTCTTTTTTTTAAGTAATGTCTCTGTGGTTCTTATCAACAGCAACATTTAGGAAAATATTTAAATTTATCATTGGAAATAATGTTTAGAGTTTAGGTGATAAACCTGTTTTTTTAATTACACATTTAATTAATTAGAAAGAAGTTGTATATATCATTAAGCCATAAACTAATATTGAATAGGATTTTTTTTTTTAAAGTCAGAATGCATACATTGGGTTCTTTGTAGGCTCCTCAAGAACTTCCTTTTTTTTTTTTTAACATCTTTGTTGGAGTATAAGTGCTTTACAATGGTGTGTTAGTTTCTGCTTTATAACAAAGTGAATCAGTTATACATATACATATGTTCCCATATCTCTTCCCTCTTGTGTCTCCCGCCCTCCCACCATCCCTATCCCACCCCTCTAGGTGGTCACAAACCACCGAGCTGATCTCTCTGTGCTATGAGGCTGCTTCCCACTAGCTACCTATTTTACGTTTGGTAATGTACATATGTCCATGTCACTCTCTCACGTTGTCACAGCTTACCTTTCCCCCTCCCCATATTAAATCGATGGTTACAATGGACTTGTTTTGGAACTACAATATAACTATACTTCTTACAAGTGAAGCATATATTCAGAAATTCTAAAACCTGTACTATCCAGTAGCTCTATTTTTCCAATATATTTTTTTAAATTTACAAATAAGAAACAGAGACTCAATAAGGTAATAGATTATTTTAGCAGATGTCTAGGCAAAGTTGTTATGTAGTTTCAGTCCTTACTTTGACAGGTATTTGGTTTTTTACAGAACTGCAAATTGAAATTCAGACATGATACCTCTAATATAACATTTAAGGAAAGCTACATTTTAATATAGATTTAAACTAGTATGATTGAGTGACATGAGTTCCTAATGCTTTGTGTGTGCTTACTCATTTGATTCTTGCAATAACTCAATGAGATAAGTAGAAACTTATAAATAAAATTATAAATGTAAAGTTGTTAAATGTTCATTCCAAATGTTTGACAAAACATTCGGCAAATTATTGTTTGTTTTGGTATCAACTGTTATGTGACTGTGGACATTTTATAGTAATAAGAGAGGATGTTTTAAGCTGTTACTATTTTCTTGAATCCTTGGTCTCTGCATTAGTTATCTTGTGTCCCATTGCTTTTTGATTCCTTTGTATTACTCTGTTCTCTCATCTCTCATTTGATGTAATAAGAAGACCTAAATTAACAGTTATACAGTTAATGTTATCTTCTTATGAAAAATACAAACATCTAATATATATCCTTAGATATAGTAAATTTTTTTTCCTATACTGAGAAATTATTACAAGGCAGGATATATACATATTCTTGTCATTGGCTGATAGGTTCATTATCATGGTTATTAGCAAGTGCATATAGCTATTTATACATGACCAGGTATGGAGAATCTCTTAAAAACATAACTTATGGATTTCTAAACATTAATTATTACTGGACTGTGGGTATTGTTCCCAATAGAGGCTTCCAAATTTTTATATAATAAAAAATTATAATTAAAAATCAAAAAAAAGTTAAATTTCATCCAATTTCATAATAGAATTACACTTAGGTCAAAGAGAAAAGAATGATAGTCATAGTCATCATATTAATGACTTATTCTAAAATAATAGAGTGAGGAATAAATATTGGTTAGATATACTCAATCTATTCATTATCTTCCTTATTTCATTCAACATTTTTTTTCCAAAGTGAGGCATTTAGGGACACGGTAGTGGCCAAAAATATCAAGAGACTGGCCCCATGTAGGTCATTACTCAAGCTGTGAAGACTAGTAATAAATAAACAAGATAATTCAAATTTTAATAAATGCTGAATGAAATTAATAGAGTGATGAAATTTCAAGGGAATGATGATACTATTTTATATAAATAGATCTAAAAGCCTCTGTGAGGAGGTGTCAGATGACCTGAGACCTGATGGATGAAAATGTATCAACTATAGAAGCAAGAATACTACTTTGAGGAATATGAGGAGTGCATTATGATTAAGGAAAATAAGAGAGACCAACTGATATGGCTGAAACAAAGGAATTAAAAGCAAGGAGTTGAATAAATTGGAGATTTAATCAAGCTGAAGATTATACACTATATAGAAGGTAATAGTAAGGAGTTTATTCCAAGTTCCAAGGGATGACAAAAGTATATATGTGGGGAAATTGCATGACTTCTCTGGATACTGTGGGAGTAATAGGACTGTAAAGTTGTTGTCTCAGAAGAGATTTTTACAAATATATAATAACAATACATAAATAAATATTATGTAGAAATAAATATAAATACTATATTAAATATTTATAATATACATATATTTTTTCTTTTTTTAATGAAACTCTGGTTTGATTGTGGTACCATTTACTGAGATGGGAAAGCTGAGAGTAGGACAAGCCCAAAATGGTGGAATGAGTAGTGAGAGAAACAAGGACTCCATTTTGGGACATTTTAAATTTGAGGTCTATTTAAGTGGAAAGGTCAAATAAGCTTTGGAATATATGTTGTGAAACCTAGAAAGGAGTTTGTGGATTTCAGTCTTTTTAAATTGTCATAATCTATTTTTAGATAAAACTATATGATTTTGTAACTGATTTCATGAAAGAAATGTAGAAGGAATAGACTGGGTCCAAAATCAGTCTGGAACATAGGAGAAAAGCTAATATGAGAATAAAGGGAACAGAAAGTGAGGGAATAGAAACACCAGGAACCTATGTTGTCAATGCAACTTCAGGACTCAATATGATTGTAAGCTTCAGGTCAGAATTTTCTGCCCCTAGATTTGTAGTTTATTTGGAAATAGATTTCCCACAAATGCTTACTTGTTTTCTAATCTTATTGAGTTTTATACTCTAGTAACAAAATGCTAATATACTTCTCAATTCTGCTTTATTTCTTCTTTTCTTGCCCCATTCCTCTCTCTCAACCTAATGGTGTCTACATTGAAAATATCAGGAAAAATAGGTGTAAAGTCTTCATCCTTAATCTATTTATCCCTGAATCATTATATTATTTTGTTCAAAGCTTTTTTTAATCCCCTTTCTACCTATTTAGGATCTAAGAGTAGTAGTGTTGCCTAGTTCTATAAGGCTCTTATTTTTTTTTAAATTATTGAATCTGCTGATTCTTTCCTAAATCCATCTCCTTCTTGTAATATCTTGATAAACATAGTCAATAAATATCAATGCATATTTTTAAACTTCTTTTTTTTTTTTCTTAAATGTCATGGCTGAGGGAGGAAAGAGTCTTCTTTCCTACTTAGAACAGATAGCAGTATTACTAAATATTTTATCATTGCCTGATACAGATAATCATCATTCCAATCTTCAAGAATAATTTTGTCACTGATATCCGTTCAGATACTAAGCCAGATATTATTTTTTGTGAGAGGTACACCCTCCTTTTGGCACTAATTTCTATATCACATTCACTTACATTTTTTATTGAAGTAAATTAATTTACAATACTTGATTCAGATTTACAACATCGTGATTTTGTTGTTTTTATACACAACAAAATGATCACCCCAATAAGTCTAGTTACCATTTGTCACCATACAAGATTATTACAATATTATTGGCTCTATTCCCTATGCTATGAATTATACCCTGCTCACATTTTTTTTTTTTACAACAGAACTAGTCACATGGCTCTAACCCAATTTCATGAAGGACTGGTTTTAGAAGTGTGGATGGGAATTCTCTGAGCACTAACAGTATTGTCCACACTGTATTATAATGATTTCCCTTTTAACTTGTTTTCTTTCTTCAAATAGTAGAGGAGAGGAAGGAACAGGACAGAAGAAGGAATCAGTTCTGCACAAGAATGAAAGACTTTATTCCCTAAGGTAATGTTTTTAAGGGGTTACTTACAGAAAGTTGTGCAGAAGCAATAGAATGTAAACTCAGACTTGAAAGAAGATTTTCTTAAGGCAGGAAGACTGGGTATAGCAGTGATGTCCAAAACTGGCTCATCAAAATCTTTAGTTTCTTTTTTATAAGTGTAAGCATCAGTACATTCTCACTCCTAGATCCATGAAATGAGACTAGCTAAATATAGTACCCTGCATTCTATGTATGCTACAAATATGGTATCATCTTTTTATGCAGCTGCTTATAATATGAAAACAAATTTCCACTTTCTCTGATTCACAAAACATTCTTTTCATAATATAGTGAGCTATGTAAAATATATTCTCAAATGAACTCAATATTAAAAGTCACCAGTTTGGTCACTACAAATAGAATTCTAAATTTCATGAATGTAAGTCATAAACTTTAATTGCTCTGTTGAATATTGTGACATTTTTAGGGTTCCAAATAAATTTTCAGTACCAGAATAGGTCTGCAAGTTTCATTACAGAAATCTAACTCATACATTATGATTACTGAGATTAGTAATTCTAAGTTGGCACATAGATAATTTGGAGAAAATCAGTTTAAATAACTTTTTTTTATGCTTTAAATTGAGGACATTAGCATCATATTATTAACATAACTTACAGAAGTTCTCTCAAAATGAAAAGTATCTGTTTTGGAAGTTTCAGACAGGGTATTAGCATAAAAGATTTGCTAAATAGAAAACCGCAGGGAGAGCTTAATAAAGAGAACATTTATAAGGTGTGAGCAGAGTATAGCAAATCAGAAAGGCTGATATGATTCTAGGGAGTTTATAACAGCAAAGCTATTACCACTTCTAGAACTAAGATAAAGAAGGGAGGGAACAATTACCAAAACCTGGGCAAAAAGTACAGATAGCTTGTGAAAATCAGTGCTCTACAATCATGGAACCCAACCAAACTAGGTTAACATGGTAGGGAAAGATAAATGCCCTCACTTCATGCTCCAACTTCTGGTTGACATCCTGTCTAGGATCTCATTCACTGAAATAAACCAGTAGCCAGGAAACAGACAAAAAATTTTCTAACGATGGAGTACATATATGTCAGGGCAGACATTTAGGTGAAGAAGTGTAATGAGTAGATCTAGAGGGGCAAATGAAAGTTATCCAACACAGTTTGAGATTAGATGAAAAGGAAAAATTAAGTTGTCCATTAAAAATAGGAAAAGAATAGAATAATGAAATATTGACCATTTACTTTATTTTATAAATATTTTTCATCACAATTCTTCTAGTTGATACCATTTACTGACTATTGTTGACTGACGGATATGGCAAAATTTTCTTTATAATGATCTTATCAAAGTTGACATAAAAACTACAGTGTATTTGGGTAAATATTGCTGGAACCACATTTCTAACAGAATATTAATACTTTATGAAGTTTATTTGATATATAGCTCTAATACAATATGATTTTTGATTGATAGAAACAAAGTATACTTTAGAGGAAAAGATTAAATATTATTATTAAAATTACTGAATTTGCTAAAGTAAACAAGTGTCATATTCAATTAAAAAAATCTGAACTTCTAAAATTTTTGTAAACATTCCATGCAATACAGTTGGCTTCAGTACATATAAATGAACAGATATGTGATTGTTCTGTATATGATTCTTTTCCATATAATATATCAAATTAAATCTGATTTTGGCCCCAGCCTTATGATTTCTTTTAACCTTAATTATCTCCTTAAAGACCTTGTCTCCAAACACAGTCACATTGGGCATTAGGGTTGCAGCATATGAATTTGGGGAGAACACAATTTATAATTCAATCCATAACAAATGGTATTTTATTTGTTCAAAATTATGACTACATTTGTCCATAAAGCCAATTAAAATAATAATTAGTATTTTTATAAACACAAATTTTGTAATATCTAATTATTCACTTTCTATAGTTTGCATGTTGATAAAATACATTTTTTTATGAAAAGTAGGTATAAATTTAAAAGTTTTGTTTTTAAAGGATAAATTACATAGCTGAAATTCCAAAACAGAGTCTTGGAATAATTTTTACTCCTCTTTTATTAGAGTAACAGTCTAAGTACTCTCTAGATTCCATAATTGGCAAATGATTACTTTTGAAGCAATCAATGAGAATATTTTTAAAATTCTTATTATTTTATAGATCTTATAATATTATAAGTTGTGCATTATTTTTAACATTTCAGCTATTAATGTACCCAACTCTGCTGAGTATTCATACAAAATGTCAAGCATTAAAGAGCTAATTTCTTTGCTTTTGTATTGTAAGTTCAAACAATTAAGTTGTCATTTATCACTAATGGTTTTTCTTAAAGCCATGGTAATTCAATGAATCTACACTAGCTGACAGGAGTAATTTCAACTGTTAAAATTATCACCAAGATTTTAGAGGTGTTCAGTAATGGAAAAGTTTTTTTTTCCTGCTATTATATATCCACATCAGTACATTTTACTTCTTAGATATGGCACCAAAAAATAAGTGACAAAAGAAAAAGTACATAAAAATTAAAAATTGTTATGCTTCAAAGGACACCATCAAGTAAGACAACTCACAGAATGAGATAAAATGTTTGCAAATCTATATTTGACAAGGGACTTACATCCAGAATGTATATTAAAAAAAGAAACAAAACAAAACTCTTACAATTACACAATTAAAGGACAAGTCACCCGATTAAAAAATAGAGATTTCTTAAACAGTATATACAAAGTACAATGAAAAGATGTTCAAAATAATTACCTACATGGGAAATGCAAATCAATATGACTTCACTTCCTCTAGGGTGGCTATGACCTAAAGGACAGATAAAAACATGAATGTGGAGAATGTGGAGAAATTGCAACCTTCATATATTGCTTATGACAATTGTGAAATGATGCAGCTCCTTGAAAAACATCTTGGCTGTTCATCAAAATGTTAAATATAAGGTTTTCATATGACTAATCAATTCCACTTCTACGTACATAGACAATAGATATAATGATATACATCTAAACAAAAACTTGCAAATGAAGATTTATAACAGCATTATTCATACTAGACAAAAATATAAAGAGCTCAAGTGTCCATCAAATGATAATGCATAAAAAATATGGTATATTTATGCAAAGGAATATTTTTCAGCAATAAAAAGAATGAAGTACTGATACATGATACAACATGGATGGACCTTGAAAACACTATGTGGAGTGAAAGAAGCCAGTCCTAAAAGACTACGTATTATATGATTCCATTTACATGAAATGTCCAGGATAGGCAAATCAAAGGAAAGGAAAGGAAAGTAGTGGTTGCTAGGGGTCAGCGATAGGTGGGATGGAAAGAGATGTGTATGGTATGGGGATTCCTCTAGGGAGATACATATTTTCAAAAATTATTTGCAATGGTTGTACAACTATGCTGAATGTATTAAAAATAACTGGATACTAGTGATGTTGAACAATTTGTCATGCACCTATTAGTCATCTGTAAGTCTACTCTGGACAAATGTCTATTCAGGTCATCTGACCACTTTTTGATTGGGTTGTTTGTTTGTTTTTGATAATGAAGAGTATGAGTTGTTAATATATTTTGAGCATTAACCTACTGTCAGTCATATCATTTGCAAATATTTTCTCCATACCCTAGGTTGTCTTTTCATTTTGTTAAATTTTTTTCTGTGTAGAAGGTTTTAAGTTTAATTAGGTCTTGTTTCCTTATTTTTGCTTTTTTTCTTTTGCCTTAGAAGATAGATCCAAAAAACTATTGCTCCAATTTGTGTCAAAGTGTGTTCCACCTATATTCTCTTCTAGGAGTTTTATGGTTTCTGGTCCTATATTTAGATCTTTAATCCATTTTGTTTACTTTTGTATATGGTGTGAACTAATGTTCTATTCTTACTGCTTTACATGTAACTCTCCAGTTTTCCCAGCACCACTTATTGAAAGACTGTCTTTTCACCACTGTATATTTCTGCTCTTTTTGTTGTAGATTAATTAACCATAGGTATATGGGTTTATTTCTGGGCTCTCTATCCTGTTTCATTGATCTATGTGTTTGCTTTTGTGCCAGTAGCATGCCATTTCGATTAGCTTTGCAGTATAGTCTGAAGTCTGGGAGGAAATGCAAATCAAAAAAAGCAATGATATATTACCACATACTTATCAGAATGGCTATCATCAAAAGTCTACAAATAACAAATGTTGGCAAGGATGTCAAGAAAATAGAACCTTTGTACACTGTTGGTGGGGATGTGAATTGGTGCAGCCACCAAGGAAAGCAGTATGAAATTTCCTCAAAAAAAAAAAAAAAAAAGAACTACCACATAATCCAGTAATTCTACTCCTGGGTATATATCTGGAAAAAAATGAAAACACTAATTTGAAAAGATACATGCAGCCCAATCTTTATAGCAGCACTATTTACAATAACCAGGTATAGAAGCAACACAAGTGCCCATCAACAGATGAATGGATAAAGATGTGGTATACAATATTGGGATACTACTCAGCTATTAAAAAAATAAAGTAGTGAAATTCTGCCATTTGCAGCAAGGTGGATGGACTTAGAGAATATTGTGCTTAAGGAAATAAGAAAGAGAATAACAAACACTGTATGATATCAATTATATGTGGGATCTAAAAATAATACAAATTAATGTATGTGTAAAACAGAAACAGACAATATAGAAAACAAACTAGTTCTTACCAAAGGGGAGAGGGAAAGGGTGAGGGGCAAGATAGGGGTATGGGTTTAAGAGATACAAACTACTATGTATAAAATAGACAAGCAACAAGGACATATCATATAGCACATGGAATTACAACCATTATCTTGTAATAATTTTTAATGGAAGATTAAATCTCAAGTAAAAAACTTAACCTACCTCTTAAAATAACTAGAAAAAGAACAAAAAAACTAAAATCAGCAGAAGGAAAGAAATAACAAAGATCAGGGAGTAAATAAAATATGTACAAAAAACAATGGAAGTGCTTCCCTGGTGGCGCAGTGGTTGAGAGTCCAACTGCTGATGCAGGGGACACAGGTTTGTGTCCCAGTCCAGGAAGACCCCACATGCTGTGGAGCAGCTAGGCCCATGAGCCATGGCTGCTGAGGCTGTGCATCTGGAGCCTGTGCTCTGCAATGGGAGAGGCCACAACAGTGAGAGGCCTGCATAGCGCCAAAAAAAAAAAAAAAAAAAATGCAATGGAAAAAATTTAATAAAACCAACAGTTGGATCTTTGAAATGGTAAACAAAATTGACAAACTTCTGGCCAGGCTCACCAAGAAAAGAGAGCTCAAAAATTATATATAAATAAATAAAAATGACACAGGGGAAATTACAACTGATATCACAGAAATACCAAAAAACAAATAAACAGACAAACAAAAAACTATTAGAGAATGCTATGAACAATTATATGTCAACAAATTGGGCAACCTAGAAGAAATTGACAAGTTTCTGGAAACATACAGTCCACCAAAACTGAATCAAGAAGAAATAGATAATTTGAACAGATCAACCACTAGAAATGAAATAGAATCTGTAATAAAAAACAGAACAAAAACCTCCCTGAAAACAAAAGTCCAGAACTAGATGGCTTCACTGGGGAATTCTACCAAACATACAAAGAAGAAATTTTACCAATCCTTCTCAAACTCTTCCAAAAGATTGAAGAGAAGGAAACACTCCCAAAGTCATTCTATGAAGCCACCATCACCCTGATACTGAAACCAGACAAAGACACTACCAAAAAATAAAATTACAGTCCTATATCTTTGATGAATGGAGATGCAAAAATTCTCAATAAAATATTAGCAAACTGAATCTAACAACACATAAAAACTGTCATACACCATGAGCAAGTCGGATTCATCCCAGGGCCACAAGCATTGTTCAACGTATGCAAAAGAATCAATGTGATACACTAACCACATCAACAAAAGAAAACACAAAAACCACATGATCATCTCAATAGATGCAGAAAAAGCATTTGATAAAATTCAGTGTCCATGCATGATAAAAACTCTTACCTAAGTGGACATGGAAGGAACATATCTCAACATAATAAAAGCTATTTATGACAAACACACAGGCAACATAATATTCAATGGTGAAAAGCTGGAAGCCTTCCTCCTAAAATCTGGGAAAAGTCAAGGATATCCACTCTCACCACTTCTATTCAACATAGCACTGGAAATCCAAGCCACCATAATCAGACAAGAAAAAGAAATAAAAGGTATCCAAATTGGAAAGGAAGAGGTAAATTTTCATTATATGCAGATGACATGATACTATATATAGAAAACTCTAAATTCTCTGCACAAAATCTACTAGAACTGATTGACAAAATCAGCAAGGTAGCAGGATACGTGATCAACATACAGAAATCTGTTGCATTTCTTTACACTAACAATGAAATATCAGAAGGGGAAAGTTAAAAAAAATTCCCTTTTAAAATCACATCAAAAAAAAAAACTTATGAATAAACCTGCCAAGGAGGTGAAAGATTTACATTCTAAGAACTATAAAACCTGGATAAAGGAAATTGAAGATGATTTAAAGAAATGGAAAGATATCCCATGCCCTTGGATTGGAAGAATTAATATTTTTTAAATGGCCATACTACCAAAAGCAATCTACAGATTAAATGCAATCCCTATCAAATTACCCATACTTTTATCACAGTTCTAGAATAAATAATCCAAACATGTATATGAAACCATAAAAGACCCAGAATGGCCAAAGCAATTTTGAGGAAAAAGAACAAAGCAGGAGGCATAACCCTCCCAGACTCCAGGCAAAACTACAAAGCTACAGTAAACAAAAAAGCATGGTACTGGCACAAAAACAGACATATGGATCAATGGAACAGAACAGAGAACTCAGAAATAAACACACACATGTACATATGATCAATTAATCTTTGAAAAAAGAGGCAAGAATATACAATGGGGGAAAGACAATCTCTTCAGCAAGTGGTGTTGGGAAAGTTGCACTGCTGTCGGTAAATCAATGCAGTTAGAACACACCCTCACACCATACACAAAAATAAACTCAAAATGGTTTAAAGACTTCACTATAAGATATTACACTATAAAACTCCTAGAAGAGAATATAGGCAAAACATTCTCTGACATAAATTGTAACAATGTTTTCTCAGGTCAGTCTCCCCAGGCAATAGAAATAAAAGCAAAAATAAACAAATAGGACCTAATCAAACTTATAAGCTTTTGCACAGCAAGAACAACCATAAACAACATGAAAAGACAACCTATGGACTAGGAGAAAATATTGCAAATGGTGTGACCAACAAGGGCTTAATTCCCAAAATACACAAACACTTCATACAACTCAATAACAAAAAAACCAAACCAAACAAAAAAAACAATCGAAAAATAGGCAGAAGACATAGACATTTCTCCAAAGAAGACATACAAATGGCCAACAGGCACATGAAAAGATGATCAATATCACTAATTATTAGAGCAAATCAAAACTACAATGACATACCACTTCACATCTGTCAGAATGGCCATCATTAAAGAGTCTACAAATAACAAATGCTGGAGAGGGTGTGGAGAAAAGGAAACCCTCCTACTCTGTTGGTAGGAATGTAAATTTGTGCAGCCATATGGAGAAAAGTAAGGAGTTTCCTCAAAAAACCAAAAATAGAGTTACCACATGATCCAGGAATCCCACTCCTGGGCATATATCTGGACAAAACTGTTATCCAAAAAAATACATGCACCCTTATGTTCATAGCAATATTTACAGTAGCCAAGATATGTAAACAACCCAAATGTCCATTGACAGATGAATGGAGAAAGAATATGTTGTATACATATAATGGAATATTACACATACATTAAAAAAAAACAGTAAAATAATGCCAGTTGCAGCTACATGGATGGACATAGAGGTTATCATACTAAACGAAGTAAGTCAGAAGGAGAAAGACAAATACCATATGACATCACTTACATATGGAATCTAAAATATGACACAAAAATCTACAAAATGAAAATGTACAAAAATCTACAAAACATAAACAGACTCACAGACATAGAAAACAGACTTGTGGTTGCCAAGGCAGGGGGGGATGGGGGAGGATTGGAGTGAGGGTTTGAGACTAGAAGATGCAAACTATTGTATATAGAATATATAAACAAAAAGGTTCTATTGTATAGAACAGGGAACTGTATTTAATATACTGTAATAAACCATAATGGAAGAGAATATGAGAAAGAATGTATATATATATATATGTATACTTATTTAGTATATATATGTATATATATTCAGTATATATATATAACTGAATCACTTTGCTGTACACCAGAAACTAACACATTGTAAATCAACCACACTTCAATTAAAAAAAAGGAAAATATTCCTAATGTATATTTTAATGTTGTATCAGAAGCAATCTTCACATGCAACGATCATTCAAAAATTACCCATTAATCAATGAGTGGTGCTTTTGAAACTATTGAAAATTAAACAAATTTTAATTGCTCAATTTCAAAAATTGGAAATTTTAATGAATTATAAACACATTTTAAGATTATATTTTTAAGAAAAAAAGGATAAATACAATTCAGTGCCAATGCTCCCTTATAATTAAAGCCTTCACTGAACACTATAATGTCATATTTTCACCTCCCATTAACTACTGTCTACCTTCTCTTCCCCATTACATTTTTTTAAATATATTTTTTATACCTACTATTCTACATATTTTGCTTATATTCTTATTATATTTCTCCCCCAACAAAATATGAACTCCTTGAGGGGAGGGATTTCATTCATTGTTAAATCCTTTTTGCTTGCAACAATGGCCATAGATTGCACACACTTAGTACAGTGTTTTGGAAGGAAGGAATAATTTCACTCTCTATACACATAAACATACTTAGACATAAGTTTGAAGTTGATGTATCTTTTTTTACTCAGGCATAATATACATTTTGTATGTTTGTTAATTCCCATTTCTCTTTTATTTCTCTAATTAGCAGTAAGAATTTTAAAAACATCTTTTTAATCTACATATAAAAGTATATTTTACGATATGTATGCATTAATCTGTACATTTAAAAATTATACTTCTGACATCCTCATAAGACATATTTTCACTACACCTTTTGTATTAGACATCTGTCCATTCTTCATACACATAGATCTATTTCATTTATTTTATTTCTTAATTTGAATACCATTACATGAATATATAATATTGATCTTTTTTATTCTCCCTATTTAGGTTAGTTCCAAGTTAGGCTATTGGAAAAAAATAATGATGCAATGTACTTCTTTGAACACTTTTCCCTAGTTTGCATAAACAAGAATTTCTCATATATACATACATATGCACTAATTCAAGACTGTGCATTTTTCAACATTTCGAGTAAAAATTTGCCTCTCAAAAGTTTATACAAAGTTATATTTCCAAAAGCAACTTCAGAGTTCCCATTTCACTACATCATCACTAACACTGAGCATTAGCATGCATTAACATTCTTTTCCAGTCTAATAATTGTGGCATATTTTAATTTAGTTTCTTGATGACTAGTGCAGCTGGATATTATTTCATATGCCTTGCCCATTTGTATCTATTTCTAGATGAATTTCCTGTTTTTTAACTTTGTCCAATTTTATTGGACCATTTTTCTTTCCTTTTTTTTTCTTACTTCAAAAATGTCTCTTACACAGTGAAAATACACATTACTTGTTTGTTTCTGGTCTTGTAATATTATGCCTTTTAATCTAGTTTGCTTATTAAATGTAATAATACTCATCAGTCCTTTATTTTATGATTTGTGCTGTTTATGCTTTTTAAAGCAGACCTTTGCTATGCCAATTCTCAAAGATATATATGAAGTATGTTCAAATTTTAAGCATTTTTATTTGTAAGTTGCTTTGGGAAATACTCTGAAATAGTGTTGTAATTTCATTTTTTCCCCCTATGGATAGGATATTGTCCCAAGTCACATATTGAGTTTCTTTTTCTATACTGGTTTGTAAAGCTAATCTCTATAGCAAGTATGAATATATTTGTGGCTTTAATTCTGTGATTTCTGTTTTGTTTCATTGAGATAGGTTTTAAATCATGTGACCATAACAATACTATTTTACTTATTTTTTAATTTAAGTTATATTGCTTTAAATTTTTCAGCTTTATTGGGATATAATTGACATGTAACTTTGTGTAAGTTTAAGGTGTGCAATATGATAATTTGATACATATATATATATTGTAAAATGATGACTACAAGAGGGTTACTTAGCATTTCCATCATCTCACATAATTACCATGTTTTTCTTCATGGTATGAAGTAGCTCCTCATTTAAGAGCTACTCTCTCAGCAAATTTAAGTACATGATACAGATTTGCTAACTGTAGTTGCCATGTTCTATATTAGATCCCCAGAATTTATTCATCTAATAACTAGAAGTTTATGCTCTTTGACCAACATCTCCCCATTATCTCCATCTTCCCAGGCCCTAGAAACCACCATTCTAATCTGTTTCTATGAGTTTGACTTTCTAAGATTCTACATATAAATGAGATCATACATCTTTTAATGTACCTGTTTGGCATTTGGATGTCTTCCTTGGAAAGAAGTCTATTCAGTTCCTCTGCCCATTTTTTAATCAGACTGTACTTTGTTGTTGTTGTTATTGGGCTGTATGAGTTTCTTTTATATTTTGGATATTAATGCTTTATCAGACATTTAGTTTGCAACTATTTTCTCCCATTTTGTAAGTTGTCTTTTCATTTTGTTGATTACTTATTTTGTTGGGCTGAAGCTTTTTAGTTATTTATTTTTTGTTGCTTATGCTTTTAGTACCATATCAAAAAAAAAATCATTGCCAAGCTCAATGTCAAAGGGCTTTTAACCTGTTTTACACTTAGATTTTTATGAATAAAGGTGTTACATTTAAGTCTTTGATACATTTTGAGTTAATTTTTTCTGTGATGTAAGATACAGGTTTAATTTCATTTTTCTGTATGAGATTATTCAGTTTTTCCAAACCATTTATTGACAAGACTATTCTTTCTCCATTAAGATTTCTTGACCACTTTGTCAAATATTGGTTGACCTTTTATATGTGAGAGTTTATAAATTTAGTAGCGAGGCAGGTAAGAACAAATCATATATAACACTGAAGAATTACTGAGAATTTTTATATTATAGGAAAGGTACTTGATTCATTTTATTTACTTCATGTTTCTCTTATAAAATACTACTTTCCTATTTCCTGTCTATTTACCAAAAAAAAAAAAAAACCCATCATAAACAATGTAAAACTTTGTTATCAATTAGATTTTTTTTTTTCATTTTGAAGGGTCCTTTATTGCCTCTTTCAGAAGGGAGAAAGGCTGTTTTAAGTCCTAAGTTATAAGCACAGGCTCTATTTTGTGAAGCATAAAGATTATATTTTTAAAAATATGAACTGCAATTTAATTAACTACGTATTCAATAATCACACAGTAAGGCAATAGGATGTTAATATATACTCACAAAGATTTTGTGAATGACTCCTGACTACTTTATTCATTTTATTTATTTTATTTTTATTATTTTATTTATTTATTTACATCTTTATTGGAGTGTAATTGCTTTACACTTGTGTGTTAGTTTCTGCTTTATAACAAAGTGAATCAGTTACACATATACATATGTTCCCATATCTCTTCCCAATAGAGTCTACCTCCCTCCCAGCCTCCCTATCCCACCCCTCTAGGTGGTCACAAAACAACGAGCTGATCTCCCTGTGCTAGGCGGCTGCTACCCACTAGCTATCTATTTTACGTTTGGTAGTGTATATATGTCCATGCCACTCTCTCACTTTGTCACAGCTTAACATTTCCCCTCTCCATATCCTCAAGTCCATTCTCTAGTAGGTCTGTGTCTTTATTCCTGTCTTACCCCTAGGTTCTTCATGATTTTTTTTTCTTAACTTCCATATATATGTGTTAGCATATGGTATTTGTCTCTCTCTTTCTGACTTACTTCACTCTGTATGACAGACTCTAGGTCCACCCACCTCATTAAAAATAGCTCAATTTTGTTTATTTTCATGGCTGAGTAATATTCCATAGTATATATGAGCCACATCTTCTTTATCCATTCATCCAATGATGGACACTTAGGTTGCTTCCATCTCCTGGCTATCGTAAATAGAGCTGCAATGAACATTTTGGTATGTGATGCTTTTTGAATTATGGTTTTCTCAGGGTATATCCCCATTAGTGGATTGCTGGGTCAATATTCTCTTTGTAGATTGTGGTCAAATATTTCTATTTGTAGTTTTTTAAGGAACCACTGTATAATTCTCCATAGCGGCTGTACCAATTCACTTTGCCACAGGCAGTGCAAGAGTGTTCCCTTTTCTCCACACCCTCTCCAGCATTTATTGTTTCTAGATTTTTGATGATGGCCATTCTGACGGGTGTGAGATGATATCTCATTGTAGTTTTGATTTGCATTTCTCTAATGATTAATAATGTTAAGCATTCTTTCATGTGTTTGTTGGCAGTCTGTATATCTTCTTTGGAGAAATGTCTATTTAGGTCTTCTGCCCATTTTTGGATTGGGTTGTTTGTTTGTTTGTTTTTTCTTTTTTTTTATTGAGCTGCATGAGCTTCTTGTAAATTTTGGAGATTAATCCTTTGTCAGTTGCTTCATTTGCAAATATTTTCTGCCATTCTGAGTTTTGTCTTTTGGTCTTGTTTATGGTTTCCTTTGCTGTGCAAAAGCTTTGAAGTTTCATTAGGTCCCATTTGTTTATTTTTATTTCCATTTCTCTAGGAGGTGGGTCAAAAAGGATCTTGCTGTGATTTATGTAATAGAGTGTTCTGCCTATGTTTTCCTCTAAGAGTTTGATAGTTTCTGCCCTTACATTTAGGTCTTCAATCCATTTTGAGCTTATTTTTGTGTATGGTTTTAAGGAGTGATCTAATCTTATACTTTTACATGTTCCCGTCCAGTTTTCCCAGCACCACTTATTGAAGAGGCTGTCCTTTTCCACTGTACATTCCTGCTTCCTTTACCAAATATACAATGACCATAGGTGCATGGGTTTATCTCTGGGCTTTCTCTCCTGTTCCATTGATCTATCTTTCTGTTTTTGTGCCAGTACCATACTGTCTTGATTACTGTAGCTTTGTAGTATAGTCTGAAGTCAGGGAGCCTAATTCTTCCAGCTCTGTTATTCGTTCTCAAGATTGCTTTGGCTATTCAGGGTCTTTTTGTTTCCATACAAATTGTGAAATTTTATGTTCTAGTTCTGTGAAAAATGCCAGTGGTAGTTTGATAGGGATTGCATTGAATCTGTAGATTGCTTTGGGTAGTAGAGTCATTTTCACAATGTTGATTCTTCCAATCCAAGAACATGGTATATCTCTCCATCTATTTGTATCATCTTTAATTTCTTTCATCAGTGTCTTATAATTGGCTGCATAGAGATCTTTTGTCTCCTTAGGTAGGTTTATTCCTAGATATTTTATTCTTTTTGTTGCAATGGTAAATGGGGAGTGTTTTCTTAATTTCACTTTCAGGTTTTTCATCATTAGTGGTAGGAATGCCAGAGTTTTTTGTGCATTAACTTTGTATCCTGCAACTTTACCAAATTCATTGATTAGCTCTAGTAGTTTTCTGGTAGCATCTTTAGGATTCTCTATGTATAGTATCATGTCATCTGCAAACAGTGACAGCTTTACTTCTTCTTTTCCCATTTGGATTCCTTTTACTTCCTTTTCTTCTCTGATTGCTGTGGCCAAAACTTCCAAAACTATGTTGAATAAGAATGGTGAGAATCGGCAACCTTGTCTTTTCTTGATCTTAGCGATAATGCTTTTAGTATTTCACCATTGAGAACGATGTTGGCTGTGGGTTTGGCATATATGGCCTTTATTATGTTGAGGAAAGTTTCCTCTATGCCTCCTTTCTGCAGGGTTTTTATCATAAATGGGTGTTGAATTTTGTCAAAAGCTTTCTCTGCATCTATTGAGATGATCATATGGTTTTTCCCCTTCAAATTTTTAATATGGTGTATCACGTTGATTGATTTGCATATATTGAAGAATCCTTGCATTCATGGAATAAGCCCCACTTGATCATGGTGTATGATCCTTTTAATGTGCTGTTGGATTGTGTGCTAGTATTTTGCAGAGGATTTTTTTTTAATATCTTTATTGAAGTATAATTTCCCCACAATGGTGTGTTACTTTCTGCCCTACAACAAAACGAATCAGCCACACATATACATGTGCTCCCATATCTCCTCCCTACCGTGTCTCCCTCCCTCTCACCCTCCATATCCCACCCCTCCAGGTGACCACAAAGCACCGAGCAGATCTCCCTGCACCACGTGGCTGCTTCCCACCAGCTAACTACCCCACGCTTGGCAGTGTATATATATCCATGCCACTCTCTCACCCTGTCACAGCTTACCCTTCCCCCTCCTTACATCTGTTGAGGATTTTTGCATCTATGCTCATCAGTGATATTGGCCTTTAGTTTTCCTTCTTTGTAACATCTATCTCTGGTTTTGGTATCAAGGTGACGATGGCCTTGTAGATGAGTTTGGGAGTGTTCCACCCTCTGCTATATTTTGGAAGAGTTTGAGAACGATAGTTGTTAGCTCTTCTCTAAATGTTTGATAGAATTCACCTGTGAAGCCATCCGGTCCTGGGCTTTGGTTTGTTGGAAGATTTTTAATCACAGTTTCAATTACAGTGCTTGTGATTGGTCTGTTCATATTTTCTATTTCTTCCTGATTCAGTCTTGGCAGGTTGTGCATTTCTAAGAATTTGTCCATTTCTTACAGGTTGTCCATTTTATTGGCATAGAGTTTCTTGCAGTAATCTCTCATGATCTTTTGTATTTCTGCAGTGTCAGTTGTTGCTTCTCCTTTTTCATTTCTAATTCTATTGATTTGAGTCTTCTCCCTTTTTTCCTTGATGAGACTGGCTAATGGTTTATCAATTTTATTTATCTTCTCAAAGACCCACCTTTTAGTTTTATTGATCTTTGCTATCATTTTCTTCATTTCTTTTTCCTTTATTTCTGATCTGATTTTTATGATTTCTTTCCTTCTGCTAACTTTGGGGGTTTTTTGTTCTTCTTTCTCTAATTGCTTTAGGTGCAAGGTTAGGTTGTTTATTTGAGATGTTTCCTGTTTCTTATGGTAGGACTGTATTACTATAAAATTCCCTCTTTGAACTGCTTTTGATGAATCCCATAGGTTTTGGGTCATCATGTCTCCATTTTCATTTGTTTCTAGGTATTTTTGTATTTCCTCTTTGATATCTTCAGTGATCACTTCGTTATTCTGTTGTGTATTGTTTAGCCTCCATGTGTTTGTACTTTTTTACAGATCTTTTCCTGTAATTGATATCTAGTCTCATAGCATTGTGCTCAGAAAAGAAACGATACAATTTCAATTTTCTTCAATTTACCAAGGATTGTTTCTTGACCCAAGATATGATCTATCTTGGAGAATGTTCCATGAGCACTTGAGAAAAATGTGTATTCTGTTGTTTTTCGATGGAATGTCCTATAAATATCAATTAAGTCCATCTTGTTTAATGTATCATTTAAAGCTTGTGTTTCCTTATTTATTTTCACTTTGGATGACCTGTCCATTGGTGAAAGTGGGGTGTTAAAGTCCCCTACTATGAATGTGTTACTGTCGATTTCCCCTTTTATGGCTCTTAGTATTTGCCTTATGTATTGAGGTGCTCCTATGTTGGGTGCATAAATATTTACAATTGTTATATCTTCTTCTTGGATTGATCCATTGATAATTATGTAGTGCCCTTCTTTGTCTCTTTTAATAGTCTTTATTGTAAAATCTATTTTTTCTGATATGAGAATTGCTACTCCAGCTTTCTTTTGGTTTCCGTTTGCATTGAATATCTTTTTCATTCCCCTCACTTTCAGTCTGTATGTGTCTCTAGGTCTGAAGTGTGTCTCTTGTAGACAGCATATATATGGGTCTTGTTTTTGTATCCACTGAGCCAGTCTGTGTCTTTTGGTGGGAGCATTTAGTCCATTTACATTTAAGGTAATTATCAATATGTATGTTCCTATTCCCATTTTCTTAATTGTTTTGGGTTTATAATTGTAGGTCTTTTCCTTTTCTTGTGTTTCTTGCCTAGAGAAGTTCCTTTACCATTTGATGTAAAACTGGTTTGGTGGTGCTGAACTCTCTCAGCTTTTGCTTGTCTGTAAAGATTTTAATTTCTCTGTCAAATCTGAATGAGATCCTTGCTGGGTAGAGCAATCTTGGTTATAGGTTTTTCTCCTTCATCACTTTAAATATGTCCTGCCAGCCTCTTCTGGCTTGCAGAGTTTCTGCTGAACAATCAGCTGCTAACCTTATGGGGATTCCCTTGTGTGTTATTTTTTGTTTTTCCCTTGCTGCTTTTAATATGTTTTCTTTGTATTTAATTTTTGACAGTGTGATTTATGTGTCTTGGCATATTTCTCCTTGGACTTACCCTGTATGGTTCTCTCTGTGCTTCCTGGACTTGATTAACTATTTCCTTTTCTATATTTTGGAAGTTTTCAACTATAATCTCTTCAAATATTTTCTCAGTCTCTTTTTTTTTCTCTTCTTTTTCTGGAACCCATATAATTCAAATGTTGGTGCATTTAATGTTGTCCCAGAGGTCTCTGAGACTGTACTCATTTCTTTTCATTCTTTCTTCTTTATTTTGCTCTCCAGTAGTTATTTCCACTATTTTATCTTCCATGTCACTTATCTGCTCTGCTGCCTCAGTTATTCTGCTATTGATCCCATCTGGAGTATTTTTAATCTCATTTATTGTGTTGTTCATTGTTGCTTGTTTCATCTTTAGTTCTTCTAGGTCCTTGTTAAATGTTTCTTGCATTTTCTCTATTCTATTTCCAAGATTTTGGATCAACTTTACTATCATTATTCTGAATTCTTTTTCAGGTAGACTGCCTGTTTCCTCTTCATTTGTTAGGTTTGTTGGGTTTTTATCTTGCTCCTTCATCAGCTGTGTGTTTTTCTGTGTTCTCATTTTGCTTATGTTATTGTGTTTGGGGTCTCCTTTTTGCAGGCTTCAGGTTCGTAGTTCCCGTTGATTTTTGTGTCTGTCCCCAGTGGCTAAAATTGGTTCAGTTGGTTGTGTAGCCTTCCTGGTGGAGGGGACTCATGCCTGTTTTCTGGTGGATGAGGCTGCATCTTGTCCTTCTGGTGAGCAGGTTCACGTCTGGTGGTGTGTTTTGGGGTGTCTGTGGACTTATTATGATTTTAGGCAGCCTCTCTGCTAATGGGTGGTGTTGTGTTCCTGTCTTGCTGGTTGTTTGGCACAGGGTGTGCAGCACTGCAGCTTGCTGGTCGTTGAGTGAAACTGGGTGTTGGCATTGATATGGAGATATCTGGGAGGTTTTTGGCATTTGATATTATGTGGAACTGGGAGATCTCTTGATGACCAGTGTCCTGAAGTTGGCTCTCCCACCTCAGAAGCGCAGCACTGACTGCTGGCTGCATCACCAAGAGCCTTTCATCCACACAGCTCAGAATAAAAGGGAGAAAAAGTCAAAAGAAAGAAAGAAAGAAAAATGGAAAGAAAGAATGAACGAAAGCAAGTAAGCAAACAAGAAAGAAAGAAAGAAGGAAGGAAGGAAGGAAAGAAGGAAGGAGGGAAGGAAGGAAAGAATGAAAGAAGGTAAAATAAAATAAAGTTATGAAAATAATAAAAATAATTATTAAGAAAAAAATTTTTTTAAGGAAGAAAAAATAAATAAATGGATGGATAGACCCATAGGACAAATTGTGGAAGCAAAGCTCACAGACAAAATCTCACACAGAAGCATACACACTCATAAAAACAGGAAAAGTTGCAAAAATAATAAATTTTGCTCTCAAAGTCCACATCCTCAATTTGAGATGATTCGTAGTCTATTCATGAATTTCACAGATGCAGGGTACATCTCGTTGATTGTGGAGCTTTAATCTGCTGCCTCTGAGGCTGCTGGGAGAGTTTTCCCTTTCTCTTCTTTGTTCGCACAGCTCCTGGGGTTCAGCCTTGGATTTGGGGCCGCCTCTGCATATAGGTCACCGGATAGCATCTGTTCTTTGCTCAGAGAGGATGGGGTTAAAGAAACCGCTGATTCGGGGGCTCTGGCTCACTTAGGCTGGGGAGAGGGAGGGGTACGGAGTGCGGGGTGAGCCTGTGGCGGCAGAGGCAGGCGTGACATTACACCAGCCTGAGGCGTGCCATGTGTTCCCTTGGGGAAGTTGTCCCTGGATCCCGGGACCCTGGCAGTGGCGGGCTGCACAGGCTCCCCAGAAGAGAGTTGTGGAGAGTGACCTGTGCTCGCACACAGGCTTCCTGGTGGTGTCAGCAGCAAACTTAGTGTCTCATGCCCGTCTCTGTGGTCCACACTGTTAGCCAAGGCTCGCGCTGGTCCCTGGAGCTCCTTTAAGCAGTGCTCTTAATCCCCTCTCCTCACACACCAGGAAAAAAAGAGGAAAGAAAAAGTCTCTTGCCTCTTCGGCAGGTCCAGACTTTTCCCCGGAATCCCTCCCGGCTAGCCGTGGTGCACTAACCGCCTGTAGGCTGTGTTCACACCATCAACCCCAGTCCTCTCCCTGCCCTCCACTCCGACAGAAGCCCGAGCCTCAGCTCCCACCCCTTCCCACCCCAGTGGGTGAGCAGACAAGCCTTTCGGCCTGCTGAGTGCTGGTCGGCACTGATCCTCTGTGGGGGAATCTCTCCACTTTGCCTCCCGCACCCCTGTTGCTGTGCTTTCCTCCGTGGCTCTGAAGCTTCCCCCCTCTGCCACCCACAGTCTTCACCTGTGAAGGGGCTTCCTAGTGTGTGGAAACCTTTCCTCCTTCACAGGTCCCTCCCACTGGTGCAGGTCCCTTCCCTATCCTTTTGTCTCTGTTTATTGTTTTTTCTTTTGCCCTACCCAGGTACGTGGGGGTGTTTCCTTGCCTTTTGGGATGTCTGAGGTCTTCTGCTAGCGTTCAGTAGGTGTTCTGTAGGAGTTGTTCCACGTGTAGATTTATTTCTGGTGTATCTCTGGGGAGGAAGGTGATCTCCATGTCTTACTCTTCTGCCATCTTCCCAATGGCCCCCTGACTACTTTATTCTTTACCTTCAACAGCAGGAGATTCTTGCTTTTACTCTAATATACATAATTTTACCCTCCTTTGTCATATATCCTCCTGTAATAGAAATAGATATTTCTCTGCTATTAACAGCTTTTTTTCCCCAAAAACTCTAGATATTTATCTTATTTGAATAGATAAAATTGTGCTAACTTTGTATTTATATTGGCCAAAAAAATAAGATTGATGTAGACTGAAAACAAATCTATGCTTAGAAAATAAGAAATGCATTCATAGTTTGTGTAGGTAACATTAGAATGAAAAAATATAAACTTTATTTTTAGTTTACCCTTCCTTCCTCTCTCATTTCTTTCTTTCATTCTTTCTTCCACTATTTCACTTAATGCATAGACTGAATGAGTTAGATACCTTTTAAAGTAATATAAAAATTATATTATAAAATTTTCTCTCTTCTTATAACATGCAAAATTATACATAGTAGGTAAATCAAGACTTGTTTATTTTTAAACCAGGATGGCATTTTGCTTTTAATATTATACTAACTTAATAATGAATTGATTTCCTCAAACTGATAAGGAAATTGCTGATTATATGAGGTTTCCATATTTAGTGGAGATGAATATTAATATGTAAAATGATGAATTGCTAATATGGGACATTGAACTTGCAATCAACTATAAAATATCAACAGTATAAAAGAAAATAATTTATAGCAGTAATTTTAGAACTCAATTCCATTTCTAATGCCATGTATAACAAAGAAGTAGGTAATTCAACACCTTTGTATAGGAAGAAATGATTTTTTTCTTTAAAAATGCTTATTTTATTATATTTAGCAAAACATTTAGCTGTGCAATCATTATCAGAATTTTATTTTAAAATGTGTTCCAGAAAGAAAGGAAAATAAGAAAAAAATGCCTGCATGGTGGTATAAAATAAATGCTTATTGAAAATGTTATTTAATTAAAATTATAGAAATCATTCTTCATTCATAACCACAAGTAATCAAAAAACATTATGTTAAATTTAGCTCCATTTCAGTCAAGTTGTATTGCTGTATTGTCTTGTTTTTCTTTAAATGTAATAGAACACCACTCTTTGTATCTAATTTTGTTTAAATATATTAGAATTGTAATCTTAACAGACAAAAATATAAACTTAACTATTAATTCCTTTTATTGACATTAAGGAAAAGTTCTAAGATTATGCTAAGTAACCAAGTATGATATATTGATATATATGTATAACTAGGTATGATATAAATTCAACCCAATAAAACATCTTTTAAAACAGAGGTATCAGACAATATGCATTTAACTATTTATATGTTCCAGATTTTAAAAGAAACCTCAGAAAAAGTTATAACATATATGACAAAAGATTAACGTCCCTGTTATTTGTATGAAGAACCTCTTCTGTACCACTTCAGATCCTCCTGTGTCTCCCTGGTCTTGGATAGGTGTTCCAAACCAGATATTGCTATAGCAACTGTCACTTTGCACCTTGCCCCTGATTTCATGTGCATGGGTCCTTACTAAGGCCAAGCTCATGTAAGCTTGGTTTGGCCAAGCTCAGGCCAAGCTTTTCCCTCCAAACCTGGGTCTTCCCTGAAACCTGGGGCTTCCCTGTCGACATTGAGGCTTAAAATGTCTCAGCTCATATGCATGAAAAACTGAACTTTGCAGGTCAGTTAAATGTAAAATGTAGGAGTGCAAATCTTTGACTAACGTCATTTAGAATGTAACTTCTTACCTCTCCCTCTTTCATATAGTCTCTGCTAAGATGCATCCATTTTACTGTTACTCTAAAGAATGTAATAAGATCAAGCAGTCAGTAGTGTTAATATTAAGTGATAACCATCTTGCACTGACTTCCTCTTTCCTTTCTTGTCCCTTGTTCTTCACTCTCACTCTTCTGATTTTACATTTCCTAAAAAAATAAGTATGACATAAACACTTGTCTCCAGCTATGCTCTCTGAGAATCCCACCATACAAACCTTTGTTAGAAATAAAAACGACCAAAGGTAAATTCTATAATATAAAAATAAGCAAATAACATGAAACATAATTCACAAACCAAGAAATGTTACAAAAATATTGAAAAAAATTTTCTACTTATGAGACACAATGTAAAATGTGATCTCCCCAAATTTAACTGTGTTTTTATACTAATAAGAACATCAAACATTGCTAATTTTGAGGGAGAAATCATACATTGTTGAATAAAATGAAAATTGTTCATTCTCTCTTCAAAAAAATATGTTTACTAATTGATTACTATAGGACAGTTATTTTTCTTAGTGCTTTGCATAAATAATGCAATTCTTAAACTAACTCTACTATAGGTAACATTGCTTTTATTTTTCAGATAAAAAGTGGAGAATCAGAGGTGAAGTTGTTAAGAGTTCAAACTCAGCACTCTCACTCCAGAAGACCTGTTCTTTATTGCCTGCTTACTCTCCTGCCTATTATGGATTGCAGACACTATGATAAGTTGTAGACATATGTACTTCCAACTTCAGGGTATCCTCCTGGTGCTGACTTCAGTGCCTAAACTCAGATTACTGAGACAGCCTCCCCAAACTCAAGGTCATCAAATATCTGACTTACAAAAAGGGTTGATTAATCATTTTTGTGCCATGGAACCCTTTGGCAGTCTGGTAAAACCAATGGATCCCTTCTGAGAATAATAAAGGTTTAGTTTAATAAAATAAATTAGAATTAAGGAAAATAATTTTATTTAAATATAGTTTACAAATATTGAATAAGTAAATTTGTGATAAAGAAATATATATGCTTCTTTAACAAGATCTTGTCATGGTTCCAATAACTAATTTCAAAGTAAGGATGGCTCAGAATGACTCTGAATGATATTTCAAGATATCACTGCAAGAATTCATGAGCCCTGAATTAGAACTTCTGCCAAAGGTTTCAAAAAACCCAGTTTTTAGGACAATGGTTAGCTCGGGTGGATTTGAGTTGGGTATTTCCTTTCTCCAGGTTAGTTAAGCTCAGATAATATCCCAGGAATTTAGGCTCTGGTTAACTAGTTATCCCTGAGGGCAGGCCTTTTTAAGAATAACAGAGTTGTCCTGGGATATTTCAAAATGGTTCATTTCCACTCCCCCCTGTCAGAAACATGAAAGGATTTTTCTTTGATATTTACTGTGAGAATTTATTCAATCTCCTGGAGATAAAACTCAAAAAAGTATGGAAGCCTGACTATAACTATGTCCCCTTGGAATTTTTAACTCTTAGAATTGTCCACACTGAGCCTCCAGCAATTTAATTACCATTCAGTTTTTTCTATCTCAGCACTGGTTCCCACAGCAGTTTCTGCTCATTGGTCTCTTCTCCAGTAAGCCATGACTCTCTATATTCACATCTCTCTGTCTCACCACCATTGGAGGCAGTCATTGTCCCTGTGTCCTTATTTAAGGATTTGAAAGGAATTGGTGAATTTTTAGTCTGCTCAGCTTTTTGCTTATTGTTAGGACAGAGTGGAGGCATCCAGGCTTCCTACATGTTGAACTAGAAGCAGGAAGTCCTATTATTTATTTGGGAAGAAAATAAATTTTAAAAAATTTAGTGTATGCTTGTTAAATTTATGCAGGATAACTTGATTGTTAAATTTCAAAGTCAGGGCCATATGTGGCTAGAGTATAAATAGATAACTAGGCTGTTTTTATAATTGTAAAAGATGTAAAAAACATCTTTTCCTATCACCTTGTCAAAGATTTTATATTTAAATGGTAGAAAATGGATAGAGTCAATATTCCAATTATATATTTCATTTACATTTCAAATGTCAAAAAAGTAAAGTAATTTCATTAAATTAATGCTGTTCTTTACTAGAGTGAAATGTGTTTTATTTCACTTTAGTCATCCATTTAATGTAGCCACATTTAATATAAGCAATATTTTCACAAGCATTGTTTAGCAACATAGACCAAATTAAAACA
This sequence comes from Monodon monoceros, assembly GCF_005190385.1. Taxonomy (NCBI): domain Eukaryota; kingdom Metazoa; phylum Chordata; class Mammalia; order Artiodactyla; family Monodontidae; genus Monodon; species Monodon monoceros. Next base: position 1,147,472 of record NW_021701183.1, read on the forward strand.
AATCTTCAGCTCCAGCGATAAAATTTAAATTTGACCCCATTTCTCCATGCTTGAATCTTTCAGTAGCTCCCCATTATATATAAGACATTCATGACTTTTTCTGTAGAGATAATAAACATTTTAGGCTCTGTGGACCATACAGTCTCTGTCACAACTATATAATTCTGTTTTAACATGAATGTAATCACAGCCATTACGTGACCATATTCCAATAAAACTTTATTTACAAAAAAGATGGCAGGGTTGATTTGACAACCTCTAATATGTAAGAAAAAACCCACAATTTTAAGAATGTTTTACAAAGCACTTCAATACCTGCCCAAACTACATACGCATTTACATTGACTACTAGACACTGCCCTCACTTTATAGCCTAGCCATTCTAAACAGCTTACCTTTCCTTAAAGGTGTTGTTATGGAGGATCTTGAAGATTACCCTCGGGTAAGTGATTCATTAGAAGGAATCACAGAACTCAGCAAAGCTACCATACTGTCAGTTGTAGTTTATTACAGTGAAAGGAAACAGGTTAAAATTAGCAAAAGAAAAAAGTGCATAGGGTAGAGTCTGGAAGAGACCAGGTGCAAGCTTCCAATTTTTCTCTTCACGTGGAGTCACTGAGACCATGCTTATATGCCTAGCAACAATGTGTAGCCACATACATAAAGTATTGACAACCATGGAAGCTCATCTAATAATTGGTGTCCAGGGTTTTTACTGGGGATTGGACATGTTGGCACAGCTTGACTACCCGCATAGATGACCTTAGTTACTCAGTCTGAAGCCCCTCTCAAGGTCAAACTGACATAAGGTGGTCAAAGCCTTCACCATTGATCACATTGTTAGCATAAACTATCCGGCATGGCCAAAGCCTCAGATAAACAGAGATGTCAAAGGCATTATTTTTTTTTTTTAACTTAAGTATTAGAAGTGCATTTTAAATGTTTAAGTCAATACAACAAGAAACATAGGGGACCAAAATAACTTGGAAAGAACAAGAATCCAGAAGCTCGACAGGCCATTCTTAACAGGAAGGATAGTGTAAGTGTTTAGCGATTAACTTCCATAAGTGAGGCAAACACCAAAACTTTGTTTGAAATGCACAAAATTTGTGCAACCCAGACCTGTGGAGCTAATCCTTTACTGTGCAGGTACCCAACTGTTTTGTACCTTTGTAGCTTTGCTCATACAAATGCTTTTCTACCCGTCCCATCCTCCAAAGAGAAATAAAGCTGCCACTTAGTGTAAATTTCTTTTAGTATGGCCATTCTCTTAATTAGCTTTGTGTTCCTAGTGCATATATAGTACCAAAAATATTGTAGTGGATAAGTGTTAAAAAAATGTGAACAGGATATCACAATTCCACTCCTGGGTATTTATCCAAAGAAAATAAAAACACTAATTAGAAAGGATATATGCAACCTTATGTTCATTGCAGCGCTACTTACAATAGCCAAGATATGGAAGGAAACTTAGTGCCCATAAATACATGAATGGATAAAGAAAATGTAGAATATTACTCAGCTGTAGAAAAGAATAAAATCTGGCCATTCGTAACAACATGGATGGACCTAAAGGTATTATGCTAAGTGGAATAAGTCAGACAAAAAATAATAAATACTTTATGATATTATTTATATATGTGGAATCTAAAAAAAAACAAATGAACAAACATATCAAAACTGAAACAGAGTTATAGATACAGAGGACAAACAGGTTGTTGCCAGAGGGGAAGAGGTTGGGGGAAGGGAGAAGTAGGTGAAAGGAGATTAAAAGGTACAAACTTTCAGTTGCAAAATAAATGAATCATGGGTATGAAATTTACAGTGTGGGAAATATAATCAATAATAGTGTAATATCCTTGTATTATGGCATACTATAACTAGACTTATTATGGTTATTATTTTGAAATGTACAGAAATATCCAATCTCCATGTTGTATAACAGGAAATAACACAGTTTTATAGATAAATTATATTTCAAAAAAACAAAGAAACTCATAGAAAAAGAGATCAGATTTGTAGTCACCAGAGGCAGAGGGTGGGGTGAGGTGAAGTTGGATGAAGGCACTCAAAAGATATAAATGCCCAGTTATAGAATAAATAAGTACTAAGGGTGTAATGCACAACATGATAAATATAATTAACACTTTTTTACATTATATATTAAAATTGTTAAGAGAATAAATCCTATGAATTCTCATCACAAGGAAATTTAATTAAATTAATTAATTAATTTTGTATCTATATGAGATAAGGGATGTTCACTAAACTTGTGATAATCAGGTCATGATGTACGTAATTCAAATCATTATGCTGTACACCTTAAACTTATACAGTGCTGTATGTCAGTTACATCTCAATAAAAATGGAAGAAAAAAATTTATTCTGAACAAAAATAAATCAAAATTTATTCTTTTCTTAAATTTATTTTTATTTATTTATTTTTTTGCGGTACGCGGGCCTCTCACTGTTGTGGCCTCTCCCATTGCGGAGCACAGGCTCTGTACGTGCAGGCTCAGTGGCCATGGCTCACAGGCCCACCTGCTCTGTGGCCTGTGGTATCCTCCCGGACCGGGGTATGAACCCACGTCCCCTGCATTGGCAGGTGGACTCTCAACCACTGTGCCACCAGGGAAGCCCTTTTTAAAAATTTTTTAAAAAAATTATGTTGTTCAGGAAGTATACATTGGAATGTATCAATAACATAAAAATGCCCTCTAGTTATTGTCAAAAATTTTTCATCTTACTGAATTAAAACATCTGCATATAGCTTTCATATTAGAAACAGATTAAATGTGGGAAAAGAAATCTAATAATTAAGGATAAAAATTAAAGCAGGGGGCTTCCCTGGTGGCACAGTGGTTGAGAGTCCACTTGCCGATGCAGGGGACACGGGTTCATGTCCCGGTCCGGGAAGATCCCACATGCCGCGGAGTGGCTGGGCCCGTGAGCCATGGCTGCTGAGCCTGTGTGTCCAGAGCCTGTGCTCCACAGTGGGAGAGGCAACAACGGAGAGAGCCCCGTAAAAAAAAAAAAAAAAAAAAAAAAAAAAAAAAAAAAATTAAAGCAGGAAGTATACAATATCATTAAGGAGAAATAAAATTAAATTTTATATTATGTAATTTTCAAGCATTATTCCTATAAGTTTCATATAGTTCTAATAGGTCAACAAACTATAACCTGCCATCTAAATCTGGTCTGGTGCTCCTTTTTTTGTAAATAAGTTTTATTGGAGCTCAGCCATTCCCATTCATTTATGTATTGTGTATGGCTGCTTTTACATTAAAGTGGCAAACTTGAATACAGTAGTTTACCCTTTGCCATGGTTTCACTTTCTGCATTTCAGTTACCTGTGCTCAACCATAGTCCAAAAATATTGAATGGAAAATTCCAAAAATAGTTCATAAGTTTTAAATCGTGTACTGTTCTGAGTAGCATGATGAAATCTCATGCTATTCCCTCCATCCTGCCCTGGACATAAATCATCCCTTTTTTCTGAATATTCCACTTAGTAACCCTTGGTTATTATATTGATTGTGTTCAAGTCATCCCTATTTTACTTAATAATGGTTTTAAAATGCAAGAGCATTAGTGCTGGCAATTTGGACATGCCAAAGGTAAGGTGTAAAGTGCTTCTTTAGGTGAAAAGGTGTAAGTTCTCAACTTAATAAGAAAAGAAAAGAAAAAAAAATATCTTGAGGTTGTTGAGATCTATGGTAAGAACAAATCTTCCATCCATGAAATTGCGAAGAAGGAAAAAGAAATTTGCACTAGTTTTGCTGTCACAACTCAAACTGAAAAAGTTATGGCTGCAGTGTAAAATAAGTACTTAGTTAAGACGGAATAGGCATTACATTTATACTATGAGATATTTTGAGAGAGAGAGACCATATTCCCATAACTTTTTCCACAGTATTTTATGATTAATTATGGTTAATCTCTTACTGTGCCTAATTATATTTTTAATTTTTAAAATTTTTTAAAATTAATTTTTATTAGGGTATAGTTGACTTAAAATGTTGTGTTAGTTCCTGCTGTACAGCAGAGTGAATCAGTTATACATATACACATATCCACTCTTTTTTTTAGATTCTATTCACATATAGGTTATTACAGAGTATTGAGTAGACTTCTCTTTGCTATACAGTAGGTTCTTATTAATTATCTATTTTATATAAAGTAGTGTGTATATGTCAGTACCAATCTCTCAATTTATCCCTCCCCCTCCTTTCCCCCTTGGTAACCATAAGTTTGTTTTCTATATCTGTGACTCTATTTCTGTCTTGAAAATAGGTTCATTTGTTCCATTTTTTTAGATTTCATATATAAGCAATATCATATGATATTTGTCTTTATTTGTCTGAATTACTTCACTCAGTATGAACATCTCTAGGTTTCAAATGGCATTATTTCATTCTTTTTATGACTAATATTCCATTGTATATATGGACAACATCTTCTTTCTCCATTCCTCCATCAATGGACATTTAGGTTGCTTCCATGTCCTGGATATTGGAACTAGTGCTTCAGTGCATATTAAGGTACATGTATATTTTTTGATTATGATTTTCTCTAGATATATGCCCAGGAGTGGGATTGCTGGATCATATGGTACCTCTCTTTTTAGTTTTTTAAGGAACCTCCATACTGTTATCCATAGTGGCTGTACCAAATTACATTTCCACCAACAGTATAGGAGGATTCCCTTTTCTACACATACTCTTCAGCATTTATGGATTGTAGATTTATTTATTTATTTATTTATTTGTGGTAGGTAGGCCTCTCACTGTTGTGGCCTCTCCCATTGTGGAGCACAGGGTCCGGACGCACAGGCTCAGCAGCCATGGCTCACGGGCGCAGCCTCTCTACGGCATGTGGGGTCTTCCTGGATTGGGGCACGAACCCGTGTCCCCTGCATCGGCAAGTGGACTCTCAACCACTGCGCCACCAGGGAAGCCCAGATTGTAGATATTTTGATAATGGTCATTCTGACTGGTGTGAGATGATACCTCATTGTAGATTTGATTTGCATTTCTCTACAATTAGTGATGTTGAGCATCTTTTCATGTGCCTCTTGGCCATCTGTTTGTATTCTTTGGAGAGACAAGGAAGGACACTACATAATGATCAAGGGATCAATCCAAGAAGAAGATATAACAAATTTAAATAAATATGCACACAACATAGGAGCACCTAAATATATAAGGCAAATGCTAACAGCCATAAAAGGGGAAATCAACAAAAACAAAATAATAGTGGGGGATTTTAACATCCCACTTACACCAGTGGCAGATCATCCAGACAGAAAATTAATAAAGAAACACAAACCTTGAATGACACATTAGACCAGATAGACTTAATTGATATCTATAGGCCATTCTATAGATATGAAAGCAGCAGAATACATTTTCTTGTCAAGTGCACATGGAACCTTCTCCAGGATAGATCACATTTTGTGTCACAAATCAAGCCTTGGTAAATTTAAGAAAATTGAAGTAATATCAGCATAATTGCTGACCACAACACTATGAGATAGGAAATCAATTACAGTAAAAACTGTACAAATCACAAACAAATGGAGGCAATACAATATGTTATTAAATAACCAGTGGATTACTGAAGAAATCAAGGAAGAAATCAAAAAATACCTAGAGTCAAATGACAACAAAAACACAATAATCCAAAACCTATGGGACACAGCAAAAGAAGTTGTAAGAGGGAAGTTTATAGCAATACAATCTTACATCAGGAAACAAGAAAAAATTCAAATAAACAACCTATCCTTACACCTAAAGTAACTAGAGAAAGAAAAACAAACAAAACCCAAAGTTAGTAAAAGGAAAGAAATCATAAAGATCAGGGGAGAAATAAATGAAATAGAGATGAAGACAACAGTAGCAAAGATCAATGGAACTAAAAGCTAATTCTTTGAGACGATAAAAAAATTTGATAAACCTTTAGCCAGACTGATCAAGAAAAAAAGCGAGAGGACTCAAATCAGTAAAATTAGAAATGAAAAAGCATAAGTTACAATAGAAACCACAGAAATGCAAAGGATTATAAGACATTACTACAAGCAACTATGTGCCAATAAAATGGACAATCTGGAAGAAATGGCCAAATTCTTAGAAAGGTACACCTTCCAAGACTAAACCAGGAAGAAATAGAAAATATGAACAGACTAATCACAAGTACTGAAATTGAAACTAATTTTAAATTAAACTTTATTTTAGATATGTCTGTAGAGGAAAAAACAGTGTATATTGGGTATGGTACTATCAGTGGTTTCAGGCATCCACTGGAGATCTTAGAATGTAGTCCCTGAAGATAAGGGGGGACTATTGCAGTTGCAAGGAAACCAGAGATCATATGGCCCAGAATGCCTAGGGTATTTTCTATCTGACTCTTTTCAAAGTTTAGTGAGTTCTGCCTTAGGTGAACAAAAACAACTATAAATTCAAAATATATAGTTTTAGTCACTTGATTGGTATTACTTCTAAAACTTACTTCCACTTAATCTATTAAAATTTTCCAGGAAAATAATTGGTAATATTAAAAGTATCTCATATATATATTTATATCAGAGTTTTCTCTTTTATACTGTCTTCCTGTCCTTTCTTTGAAAGTGGTTCTTCCTAAATATATTGTTTTATAAATTGGTCTTCAGGTATAAAAAATACTGACTTTTATCTATAAGATCTAAATTTATGATAGCTAATGTTTTAACAGTATTAATTCTGTTTCAATAATATTACTATTAATTTGCTTTTAATGTGTATCTAGTGATGAAATAATGGTTCCCATTTTTCCCCATTAAATAAGGCTTTTTAAAAAATCCATATCCTTGGGCCAGGAGTGCTGAGTGCTTTGAAATTGTTTCAGATCTGGTATTGAAGAGGTTATTCCCCATGACATTTTTTTTCTTAACTAGGGTTTGGCTGGTTAGGTCAAGGAGATCATATTGAGCTCTGTGTGAAAGGTCCATATTAAATCAATTTCAAATAGCAGGCAGGAGGATGAAGTTCTTGCTGCTTAGCTCTTACTTTCAAAGAGATGTAGCAAGAAGGATGGGAAGAGATCCCAACAGACACTCAAATCACAGCATCAGAAACAATATGGCCACAAGTATAAGAGGTGGACACAGTTATAGGACACAGATGTTTGCCAAATTTAAAAAAATCAAGTTGTATTTTATGACAAAATTCAATGATAATGTGAGAGAAACTGGGTCACTGGGCTTTGAACCAGGCAGATATTTGGAAACACGGAAGAAATTGGGAACCTAGATATGGGAAGAAAGTGAGAGGCAAGGAACCAGTTCCCAGTAATATGGAACAAATTCATAGTTGAAGCAACTGAAAAGATATTTAATGAATAACTAATAATCTCGTTCTTTGTTTTAATTGTTTTTTTTTTTTTTAGATTGGTCAATGAATCTGAGGAAAGGTGAAAATGTTAGGTGGCGTTAAATGCTCCAAAATTCAAAATTAACATGACACAGGGTCATGGAGCTAAGAAAAACATTACAAATAATTATTTATACTCATTTTAAATGTTTTTTTTAAATGAAATGTACGTAAATATAGACCAATTTCTCTCTTGATTACATTCTTGATCACATTTTACTTTTTCTCTCTAGAATCTAGAAGAAATCTAGAAATAATTTCCTTTCTGGATTTGATTTGTCTTTTTACCGAATATTTATATTTACAGAATAAAAGAAGTATAATGCCATGACTTTATCAGAAAATAAAATTGAAACTATGTCAGCCAAAATTAATGAAGTGAAAAACACTGTGACAACTCAAAGGAGTTTAGAAGAACACTGCTAGAGTAAACACTGTTTTTGTTATTTATTTTATTACTTCAACTTGTTGTTATTCAATGAAACATGCAGAAATAAGCACCAATCAAGTTTATTAGAAAAATATAGACTATAGCATAGATGGATTATTATCCATCATAATGTTATTATTCATGAGAGTTACTGAATAACTTTTATAGAGTGTTTTTGTTATAAATGGACATATAAGAAGGCCATAAGGAGAATAGATTTTGAATTCAGACAGTCTGTTTTTGATCTTGGCTCTGCCACTTAAAAAACTCACTTAATCCCTTTGTTTTTTGGAGTCATTTTATCTGAAAAGCAATGGAAGAAGAGCATCTCTTTATTGTGCTGTGAGGATTAAATAGGTTAGTTCAAGTTGTGTTCACACCTGCGCCTTACTGGAACAAGTCTCAATAAACATTAGCCATTACCTTATACCACAAGAACTGTAAAAATATAGATATATATAAAATCCAAAATATATTTTAATGTGAAATTTATATTGGAAGGTTATTGGTCTGTATACTTCTGTAACTAAGTTGCTAACTTAGAACTGAGATGTTAAAAGCTTTGCAACTTGAGAGCCATCATGGCTCAGAATTAAAGTGCTATTGGCTGCAAGTAACAAAAAATCCAAGTAAAACATAAAATGTAAACAAAGAATAAAATAGAATATTATTCAACATAGCATTAGGTAAGAAAACAACCAGTTTCTTTATCTCTGGTCTTTTAATCAATGCTTGTGTTTCCTCTAAGATTATTCCTTCATTGACATAAAATGCCAGTCAGAGAAACTGGAGCAATATTCTAGGTTCTAGTTCACAGCCAAAGAGAGAAAGTGATAACCGTTTCTTCTCAAGCATGGAGTAGGAGTCTTTCCCTTTAAACTGATTGTTTCTTGTTCACCTTGTCCATGTACCAATTGGCTTACTTAACTGCATCTATTCCTACAGGATAGGGGCACGGGTTTGAGGAAGTTTCTCCAGATTTATGCAGTTCTGTGGCATTCAGCAGAGAATAGAATAATATTGTTTATTTGGTAGAAAACAATTAGGAGTAAGTAAGTTCTAAATAGACAAAAACGATGTCAATAATAGACCACAGTAGTAGACACTTTAATTATATCTTACTGATTTTGTTCTATTTAGAATGTTATTTTAGCAGGTAAATTATGCACCAATAGAGTAAGTTGTTGCTAATGTAAAGAATTTCTTCCCCACCTGTGTATTACTGCATGGATTTTTATTTTTCTAAACAGTGACATGTTGTTATAGGTAATAGTGACAAAATGCACATTTATGTAGAAAGAACTGATAAAAATACAATTTACTCTAAATATATTTTGACTAGGAAAACAGGCAAAGAAAAAGAAAATACAGGGCTTCAAACATTTCTTATAGGTGGTGTGTTACAAAAAGAGAGAAGGATGAACATGTGAAATAGGAATTTCCCTCATTGCTAATTCTTGTCAGGATTGACATTCATAAGAAATATGTTTATTTTTATTTTTTAACTTTATTTTTGCTTTGGCAAGCTCTATTTATTTATTTATTTAACATCTTTATTGGAGTATAATTGCTTTACAATGGTGTGTTACAACGGTGCTCTACAATGGTATACATTTTCTGCTTTATAACACAGTGAATCAGCTACACATATACATGTATCCCCATATCTCCTTCCTCTTGCGTCTCCCTGCCACCCTCCCTATCCCACCACTCTAGGTGGTCACAAAACACTGAGCTGATCTCCCTGTGCTATGCAGCTGCTTCCCACTAGCTATCTATTTTACATTTGGTAGTATATATAAGTGCATGCCACTCTCTCACTTTGTCCCAGATTACGCTTCCCCTTCTATGTGTCCTCAAGCCCATTCTCTAGGTCTGCATCTTTAGTGCTGTCCTGCTGCTAGGTTCTTCATAAACTTTTTTTTTTAGATTCCATATACATGTGTTAGAATACTATATTTGTTTCTCTCTTTCTGACTTATTTCATTCTGTATGACAGACTCTAGGTCCATCCACCTCACTACAAATAACTCAATTTCCTTTCTTTTCATGGATGAGTAATATTCTATTGTTTGTATGTGCCACATCTTCTTTACCCATTCATCTGCCGATGGACACCTAAGTTGCTTCCATGTCCTGGCTATTGTAAATAGAGCTGCAATAAACATTGTGGTACATGACTCTTTCACTTATGGTTTTCTCAGTGTATATGCCCAGTAGTGGGATTGCTGGGTCATATGGTAGTTCTATTTGTAGTTTTTTAAGGAAACTCCATACTGTTCTCCAGAGTGGCTGTATCAATTTACATTCCCACCAACAGTGCAAGAGGGTTCCCTTTTCTCCACATCCTCTCCAGTCTTTATTATTTGTTGATTTCTTAATGATGGCCATTCTGATTGGTGTGAGGGGATACATCATAGTAGTTTTGATTTGCATTTCTCTAATGATAAGTGATGTTGAGCATTCTTTCCTGTGTTTGTTGGAAATCTGTATATCTCCTCTGGAGAAATGTCTATTTAGGTCTTCTGCTCATTTTTGGATTGAGTTGTTTGTTTTTTTGATATTGAGCTGCATGAACTGCTTGTATATTTTGGAGATTAATCCTTTGCCAGTTGCTTCACTTGCAAATATTTTCTCCCATTCTGAGAGTTGTCTTTTCATCTTATTTATGGTTTCCCTTGTTGTGCAAAAGGTTTTAAGTTTCATGAGGTTCCATTTGTTTATTTTTGTCTTTATATCCATTCCTCTAGGAGGTCGGTCAAAAAGTATCTTGCTGTGACTTATGTCATAGAGTGTTCTGCCTATGTTTTCCTCTAAGAATTTTATAGTGTCTGGCCTTACAATTAGGTCTTTAATCCATTTTGATTTTATTTTTGTGTATGGTGTTAACGAGTGTTCTAATTTTATTCTTTTACATGTAGCTGTCCAGTTTTCCCTGTACCACTTATTGAATAGGATGTATTTTCTCCATTGTATATTCTTGCCTCCTTTATCAAAAATAAGGTGACCATATGTGCGTGGGTTTTTCTCTGGCCTTTTTATCCAGTTCCATTGGTCTATATTTCTGTTTTTGTGCCAGTACCATACTGTCTTGACTAGTGTATGTTTTTAGCATAGTCTAAAGTCAGGGAGTCTGATTCCTCCAGCTCCATTTTTCTTTCTCAAGATTGCTTTAGCTATTCGAGGTCTTTTGTGTTTCCATACAAATTGTGAATTTTTTTGTTCTAGTTCTGTGAAAAATGCCATTGGTACTTTGATAGGGATTGCATTGAATCTGTAGATTGCTTTGGGTAGTATAGTCATTTTCACAATGTTGATTCTTCCAATCCAAAAACATGATACAAACATTTGTTTGTATCATCTTCAATTTCTTTCATCAGTGTCTTATAGTTTTCTGCATACAGGTTTTTTGTCTCCTTAGGTAGGTTTATTCCTAGGCATTTTATTCATTTTGTTGCAATGGCAAATGGGAGTGCTTCCTTAATTTCTCTTTCAGATTTTTCATCATTAGTGTATAGGAATGCAAGAGATTTCTGTGCATTAATTTTGTATCCTGCTACTTTAGCAAATTAATTGATTAGCACTACTAGTTTTCTCATAAAATCTTTAGGATTCTCTCTCTATAGTATCATGTCATCTGCAAACAGTGACAGCTTTACTTCTTTTCTGATTTGGACTCCTTCTGTTTCTTTTTCTTCTCTGATTGCTGTGGCTAAAACTTCCAAAACTATGTTGAATAATAGGGGTGAGGGTGGACAACTTTGTCTTGTTCCTGATCTTAGAGGAAATGGTTTCAGTTTTTCACCACTCAGAATGATTTTGGCTGTGGGTTTGTTATATATGGTCTTTATTACATTGAGGTAAGTCCCCTCTGTGCCTACTTTCTGGAGAGTTTTTATCATAAATTGGTATTGAATTTTCTCAAAAGCTTTTCTGCATCTATTGAGATGATCACTTAGTTTTTCTCCTTCAATTAGTTAATATGGTTTATTACATTGATTGATTTGCATATATTGAAAACTCCTTACATTCCTGGGATAAACATCACTTGATTATGGTGTATGATCCTTTAAATGTGCTCCTGGATTCTGTTTGCTAGTATTTTGTTGAGGATTTTTGCATCTATGTTCATCAATGATATTGACCTGTAGTTTTCTTTCTTTGCAACATCTTTGTCTGGTTTTGGTATCAGGGTGATGGTGGCCTTGTCTAATGAGTTTGGGTATTGTTCCTCCCTCTGCTATATTTTGGAAGAATTTGAGAAGGATAGGTGTTAGCTCTTCTCTAAATGTTTGACAGAATTCGCCTGTGAAGCCATCTGGTTCTGAGTTGTTGTTTGTTGGAAGGTTTTTAATCACAGTCTCCATTTCAGCACTTGTGATTGATCTTTTTATATTTTCTATTTCTTCCTGGTTCAGAGTTGGCAGGTTGTGCTTTACTAAGTAGTTGTCCATTTCTTCCAGGTTGTCCATTTTATTGACATAGAGTTTCTTATAGTAATCTCTCATAATCCTTTTTATTTCTGCAGTGTCAGTTGATACTTCTCCTTTTTCATTTCTAATTCTATTGATTTGAGTCTTCTCCCTTTTTATCTTGGTGTTTCTGGCTAATGGTTTATCAATTTTGTTTATCTTCTCAAAGAACCAGCTTTCCATTTTATTGCCCTTTCTACTGTTTCCTTCATTTCTTTTTCATTTGTTTCTGATCTGCTCTTTATGATTTCTTTTGTTCTGCTAACTTTGGAGTTTTTTTGTTCTTCTCTTGCTAATTGCTTTAGGTGTAAGTTTATGTTGTTTATTTTAGATGTTTATTGTTTCTTGAGGAAAGGTTGTGTTGCTATAAACTTCCCCCTTAGAACTGCTTTTGCTGCATCCCACAGGTTTGGGGTCATCGTGTTTTCATTGTCATTTGTTTCTAGGTATTTTTTGATTTCCTCTTTGATTTCTTCAGTGATTTATTGGTTATTAATATATTGTTTAGCCTCCATGTGTTTGTATTTTTTACAGATTTTTTCCTAAAATTGACATCTAGTCTCATAACGTTGTGGTCAGAAAAGATACTTGATATGATTTCAAATTTCTTAAATTTACCAAAGCTTGATTTGTGACCCAAGATATGATCTATCCTGGAGAATGTTCCATGAGCACTTGAGAAGAAAGTGTATTCTGTTGTTTTTGGATGGAATGTCCTATAAATATTAATTAATTCCATCTTATTTAATGTAGCATTTAAAGCTTGTGTGTCCTTATTTATTTTCATTTTGGATGATCTGGACATTGCTGAAATTGGGGGGCTAAAGTCCCCTACTATGATTGTGTTATGGTTGATTTCCCATTTTATGGCTGTTAGCATTTGCTTTATGTATTGAGGTGCTGCCACGTTGGGTGCATAAAGATTTACAATTGTTATATCTTCTTCTTGAATTGATCCCTTGATCATTCTGTAGTGTCCTTCTTTGTCTCTTGTAAAAGTCTTTATTTTAAAGTCTATTTTTTCTGATTTGAGAATTGCTATTTCATCTTTCTTTTGATTTCAATTTGGATGAATACATTTTTCCATCCTCTCACTTTCAGTCATGTCCCTAGGTCTGAAGTGGGTCTCTTGTAGACAGCCTATATATGTGTCTTGTTTTTGTATCCATTCAGCCAGTGTGTATCTTTTGGTTGGAGTATTCAATCCATTTACATTTAAGGTAGTTATCAATATGTATGTTCCTATTACCATTTTCTTAATTGTTTTGTGTTTGTTATTGTAGGTCTTTTCCTTCTGTTGTGTTTCCTGCCTAGAGAAGATTCTTTAGCATTTGTTGTAAAGCTGATTTGGTGGTGCTGAATTCTCTTACCTTTTGCTTGTCTGTAAAGGTTTTATTTTCTCCATCGAATCTGAATGAGATCCTTGCTGGATAGAGTAATCTTGGTTGTAGGTATTTCCCTTTCATCACTTTAAATATGCCCTGCCACTCCCTTCTGGCTTTCAGAGTTTCTGCTGAAAGAACAGCTGTTAACCTTATGGGGATTCCCTTGTATGTTGTTTATTGCTTTTCCCTTGCTGCTTTTAATATTTTTTCTTTGTATCTAATTTTTGATAGTTTCATTTATATGTGTCTTGGTATGTTTCTCCTTGGATTTATCCTGTATGGGACTCTGCCTCTTGGACTTGATTAACTATTTCCTTTCCCATATTAGGGAAGTTTTCAACTATAATCTCTTTAAATATTTTCTCACTCCCTTTCTTTTTCTCTTCTTCTGGGACCCTATAATTCAAATATTCTTGTGTTTAATGTTGTTCCAGAAGTCTCTTAGATGTCCTCGATTCTTTTCATTCTTTTTTCTTTATTCTGCTCTTCAGTCATTATTTCCACTATTTTATCTTCTAGATCACTTATGCTTCTTCTGCCTTAGTTATTCTGCTATTGATTCCTTCTAGAAAATTTTTAATTTCATTTACTGTGTTGTTAATTATTGTTTGTTTGCTCTTTAGTTCTTCTAGTTCCTTTTTAAACATTTCTCATATTTTCTCCTTCTTTTTTCCAAGATTTTGGATCAAGCTTACTACCATTACTCTGAATTCTTTTTCAGGTAGACTGCCTATTTCCTCTTCATTTGTTTGGGCTGGTAGGGTTTTACCTTGTTCCTTCATCTCCTGTGTGTTTCTCTGTGTTATCATTTTGCTTAACTTACTATGTTTTTTTTTTTTTTTTTAACATCTTCATTGGGGTACAATTGCTTTACAATGGTGTGTCAGTTTCTGTTTTATAACAAAGTGAATCAGTTATACATATACATATGTTCCCATATGCCTTCCCTCTTGCGTCTCCCTCCCTCCCACTCTCCCTATCCCATCCCTCCAGGCTGTCACAAAGCACCGAGCTAATATCCCTGTGCCATGCGGCTGCTTCCCACTAGCTATCTACCTTACTACGTTTGTTAGTGTGTATATGTCCATGACTCTCTCTTGCCCTGTCAAAGCTCACCCTTCCCCCTCCCCATATCCTCAAGTCCATTCTCCAGTAGGTCTGCGTCTTTATTCCTGTCTTACCCCTAGGTTCTTCATGATATTTTTTTTTCTTAAATTCCATATATATGTGTTAGCATATGGTATTTGTCTTTTTTTTTCTGACTTACTTCACTCTGTATGACAGACTCTAGGTCTATCCACTTACTATGTTTTGTGTCTCCTTTTCACAGGCTGCACATTCGTAGTTCCTGTTGTTTTTGGTGCCTGCCCCCAGTGCCTAAGGTTGGTTCAGTGGGTTGTGTATTCTTCCTGGTCAATGGGACTAGTGCCTGTGTTCTGGTGGATGAGGTTAGATCTTGTCTTTCTGGTGGGCAACACTGCATCTGGTGGTGTGTTTTGGGGTGTCTGTGACCTTATTATGATTTTAGGCAGCCTCTCTGCTAATGGGTGGGGTTGTGTTCCTGTCTTGCTAGTTTTTTAGCATAGGGTGTCCAGCACTGTAGCTTGGTGGTCATTGAGTGGAGCTCGATCCTAGCATTGAGATGGAGATCTCTGGGAGAGCTTTTGCTGTTTGATATTATATGGAGCTGGGAGGTCTCTGTTGGACCAATGTCCTGAACTTGGCTCTCCCACCTCAAAGGCACAGGCCTGACACCCGGCCGGAGCACCAAGACCCTGTCAGCCACATGGCTCAGAAGAAAAGTGAGAAAATAGAAAGAGAGAAATAAAAAAAATATATAAAGTTATTAAAATAAAAAATAATTATTAAAAATAGAAATTTATAAAGTAATTAAAAAAGAAAAGAAAGAAGAGAGCCACCAAACCAAAAAACATATCCACAAATGATAGCAACCACTTAAAACTATACTAAAACAAACAAAGAACAACAAAAATGGACAGACAGAAACCTAAGATAAATGGTAAAAGCAAAGCTATACAGATAAAAATCACACAAAGAAGCACACACTCACAAAAAGAGAAAAGGGGAAGAAAAAAATATATATATATAGTTGCTCCCAAAATCCACCACTTCAATTTTGGGGTGATTCCTTGTCTATTCAGGTATTCCAGAGATGTAGGAGTACATCAAGTTGATTGTGGAGATTTAATCTGCTGTTCCTGAGGCTGCTGGGAGATATTTCCCTTTTTCTACTTTGTTCACATAGCTCCTGGGTTTCAGCTTTGGATTTGGTCCTACCTCTGCGTG
Source organism: Monodon monoceros (assembly GCF_005190385.1). Lineage (NCBI taxonomy): Eukaryota > Metazoa > Chordata > Mammalia > Artiodactyla > Monodontidae > Monodon > Monodon monoceros. The sequence continues at coordinate 1,163,472 of NW_021701183.1, forward strand.
TAGGTCCCCTGTGGGTATCTGTTCTTCACTCAGACAGGACAGGATTAAAATAGCAGCTGATTAGGAGGCTCTGGCTCACTCAGGCCGGGGGGAGGGAAGGGTACAGAATGCAGGACGAGCCTGCAGTGGCAGAGGCCAGCATGACGTTGCAACAGCCTGAGACACGCTGTGTGTTCTCTGGATCACAGGACCCTGGCAATAGCGAGTTGCACAGTCTCTTGGGAGGGGATGTTTGGATAGTGACCAGTGCTTGCACACAGGCTTCTTGGTGGCTGCGGCAGCAGCGTTAGTGTTGCATGCCTCTCTCTGGTGTCAGCACTGATAGCCGCAGCTCATGCCTGTCTGTGGAGCTCGTTTAGGTGGTGCTTTGAATCCCCTCTCCTCGTGCACCCCAGAACAATGGTCTCTTGCCTCTTAGGCAGGTCCAGACTTTTTCCCAGACCCCCTCCTGGATACCTGTGGTGCACTAGCCCACACACCACTAGCCTTCAGGCTGTCTTTACACAGCCATCTCCAGTCCTTCCCTGGGATCTGACCTCCAAAGAAGCCAGAGCCTCAGGTCCCATCCCCACCCCATCCTGGCCCACAGGTGAGCAGACAAACCTCCCAGGTTGGTGAGTGTTGATTGGCACTGATCCTCTGTGCAGGAACGTATCTGCTTTGCCCTCTGACCCCCTATTGCTGCACTCTCCTCAATAGCTCTGAAGCTTCCCCCCCGCACAACTCCCCATCTCTGCCAGTGAAGGGGCTTCCTAGTGTGTGGACAATTTTCCTCCTTCACAGCTCCCTCCCAGTAGTGCAGGTCACATCCCTATTCTTTTGTTTCTGTTTTTTTCTTTTTTTTTTTGCCCTACCCAGGTATGTGGGGAGTTTCTTGCCTTTTGGGAAATCTGAGGTTTTCTGCCAGCGTTCAGTAGGTGTTCTGTAGGAGTTGTTCCACGTGTAGATATATTTCTGATGTATTTGTGGGGAGGAAGGTGATCTCCACATCTTACTCTTCCTCCATCTTGAAGGACTCTCGAAAAATTATGTTTATTTATAGAATTAAGTATTCTGTAATTATTCTGTGAAACATCTTTTCAGATTGTTTTCTGAAGGAGTAAACCTATGGGGGAAAGAGATAAGTTAAATCATCAAATAATACAGAAACTTACATAAAATAAAGGAGGTAGATTTAGATAGAATTGGATTTCATGACTTTATTATTATTATTTTCCCTATTTAGCATTTACATCTGCATATAAATGTGATTGCAACTCAAATATATTTTACTGGGCAAAGTTATATTTGATTGTATTTTGGTTATCTTGAGAATAAATTTAATATATATCTAGGATTTAATTAGAACACCTAATACTCATTAGAAATTGTCTCCTACATTTTTTGGATTTATGCTTAAAATCATTTTTGTTCTTTGTTAAATTAAAAAAATCTATAACTATAAATTAAAAAGGGCTGGGCTTCCCTGGTGGCGCAGTGGTTGAGAGTCCGCCTGCAAATGCAGGGGACACGGGTTTGTGCCCCAGTCCGGGAAGATCCCACATGCCGCGGAGTGGCTAGGCCCGTGAGCCACGGCTGCTGAGCCTGTGCGTCCGGAGCCTATGCTCTACAGTGGGAGAGGCCACAAGAGTGAGAGGCCTGCACACCGCAAAAAATATATATATATATATTAAAAAGGACTGAGAATCACAGTGGTGCTATATAAAATGGATATTTGTCATTTATTATGTTAAAGCTTAATTGAGCACACCTAGTAGGAATTTCAAAGTGCTAAATTACTTGAAGTATTTATTCAGAATTTATACATATTTTAACATATAAAGATAACAAAGAATTTAAATAGAATCTGGCACTCATACACAATTCTTATGTATGATTATGCATTCAATTTCATTTTTCCAATAATGTACCTATTAGATTGAGAGTATGAATTTATGTCCAGCTTCACAATTTATTCCTTCTCCAAACATTAGAGAAATAGATTACATTTTGTGTAGAAATGCTATATGAATTGTTGTGTGCTTACTAATCATAGGACTTGTGTAGCCTCTATTTTATCCTTCTTTGAGTTTATTGATTACTCCATTGACTTTTCTATTTTCAAGCTGTCTGTTCTTTCAGGCTAGTTTGCACCATTAGCAAAATATACAGTTTATGTTTTATTCCTCCTTTCAATACCTATTTTTGAAATTAGGCTTTGAAATATAGCAGATGCTTGTCATTAAAATAAACATTTTGAATTTGCAATGAGACAAATTCCAGTGTTTTCTAAATTGAATAAAATATGAGCTGCTTTCAAAGTAGATAATGATACCCTAGTAGAAAATAGCTTATTGTTTATAAGATATAAATATATAATAGTATTTAGATAGAAAAATATATATGTGTAAAACTGAGAGATGTACCTCAAGAGTCTTTAGATGAGAATATTTTTACCGTTAGGATTTAATCTTTATTGGTACTTGCTATAGTTCAAAAACATTTTTTAAATCACACATTTCATAATATACCATTTGCATTTCTATATGATACAAAGTAAGGAATTGACCTTGGGTTGCTTCCGCCTGCAGTGGCTTGAAGCAGGATTTCGGTTTCCCAGCCAGAGATTGAAATCAGGCCACAGCAGTGAGAGTGCTGAATCCTAGCCAGTGGATCAGTGGCCAGTGAAAAGACCCTGGACAGTAGGCTTTGTAGAAATGAATTCCCATGAAGAGATGGAAAGAAGTGAAACAAGTAAAGTTGTTTATTAGGAGGAAAAAGGGTACATGTGGATAGACATATGGGCCAACTCAGAGAGAGAGTCGTGACCTTGTGGTAGATTGAATCACTTATATGGGGCATTTCTTCTGGCTTTCTTTTGACCAATCATCTTGCTTTACCTGGTTCTGAGTCCCTATTTGGTTTATCTCAGGATCCTCCCATATGTGCTCCATCTCTTAGCCAAGATGTATTCTAGAGAAGAGGCATATGGGTAGGTTGACATCACTTACCATGAGGTGATGTCCCCTCCGTTTTGACCTCTGAGGAACCTTTCATGCATGTGTAGTCTGGAAGGTCTCCTTGACCTCGAGAATGAGAAATATGTGGCCTCCTATTTGGGCAGGTCTCAGCTCCTCTCTCGTTCCTGTTATTATCTTCATCTTGGAGTATCTATCCACAGGGGAAAAACACCAGCAGCTCAGCCTGAGGCCAATCTATCTCTTGCCTCAGAATCATATAATTTAGATTCTTCATCATTTTTTCTTAGATATGTACACTTTCACAGCAATGAAGGTGAAATAATTCAATGAGTAGTTTTTTTCTCTTATGACAATATTTTACTCATGATTGAAAATCCCAAAAGTTCAAAATTATCAGAGCTTCTTCCATAATATTATAGATTTTCATATCCTAGGCTACATGTTCGAATGAAAAAAAATGCACAATCTAAGAGGTGAGGATTATGTTTTATTCAGGGCACATTCTTTGGACTTTGAGTCTGGGAGGCAGCATCTCAATTAACCCTGAGAAAACTGCTCAGAGGAGGTGAGGAGAGAGCTAGAATATATAGGAGTTTTGCAAGAAGGGCAGGTAGTCAGAACAAAACATTACCATTAATAAAAGAAAACAAGATACCTCAAGTTAAGAAATTTAGCACTTTTCTATGTATGGGAAGATGCAAGAGTCCAAGCTCACTGAAATTATTCCTTTGATATGCACCTCAGCTATCTGGGGCCAGTATCTTGTGTTTTCACATCCTTAGTTTCCTTAAGCTGCACCCTTGGGGGAGGATGCAGTCTGATGACTGCTAGATGGCAGGTATTCTTTGTTTCCTTCCTGAGTTCCCTTAGGCTAACCATCGGGCAGCTACAATCACTGATGACTGTGACATCCTTTGTTTACTGATATGGCAGGCAATTTTTAATTTCTCAATGTTGTCTTTATTATAAATTAAAAAACTGTGAAAATTACACACATGGGTTATATTGTGGCATAAGTATATAATTTTGTCAGAGCTAAAACTAACCAAAGCCCGGTGTTCTATTTTAGATACATACTTCTACACAGGGAAAACTTATAAAGCGATGACTTTGAAACAAATATGCTTCCTTTGAGTATGCTCAACAACATATTTCAAAGTGGCAACAAAACTAACAGTAATGACTGCTCAATGCCACAAAGGACCAACACTCCTTAATTCAGGTTTTGTTAAATTGTAAGTTACATATGAGTGAGGATTTTTATTTTACTTTTTATTCAGTGTCATATTTCTGTCACCAGGTTGACGTGCGTTGTAACAAAACAGCTTCAACCGCGGATGTCAATGGAAGACCTGGACCAGCAATCTTGGTCCCGCGATAGTAAGCAAAGAATTAAAGTACCACTTTAAGCTCAAGCACAAAACAAAGTTTATTCAAGCATAGGTACACTCTCAGAGAGGGAGATAGAGAAAGAGAGAGAGAAAGATCGACAGTGGGCTGTTTATGAGAGCGGGCTGTTTCAGCAAAGCGAAGCAAGCCCAAAGCAAAATTTATCAGAGCATATGTACACTCTCAGAGAGAGAGAGCGGGCTGTTTCTGCGAATTGAGAGCAGTATTCCTGTACAGGCTTAAGGGCACTTTTAAGGAGCATTTTTCAGGGAGGCGGGGGTGAGTGACAGGGGATCATTATTTGATTGATGGTCCTGAGCTATGTAACAAGTTTACTACTGTGCATACTCTCACCTTTAATGATGGTATAATGAGTTTGTGTTTACTATAGGTTATATTCCTGTCTGGTCTGGACATGTGCAGCCCAGGGAAGTTCCCTCATGTTACTGTGCTCCTCTTCATCAGGATAAGCTGCCCACCATACGACCACAGGTTCACCCATTCTGGGTGGAGTCAGGGGAGAGAATCCAGATGGTTGGGTGTGACACGATTGCTCCTTCTTGTCTTTCTCACCACTGTCACCTCCTTGCTGCTAATGTCTAACTACCTAACATTCCTCCTCAAGAGTATGGGACCCAATTCTTTGGGACATAGACAACAACCTCTCTGGTTGCTTCCTGCTGGTAAGGGGTAAAGTTTTGATTGGGTCCCTCTTCTTTCTCTCTTTCAGCAAGGGGGTGGTCTGGAGTGATGACCATCAAAGGACCTCATGTAGATCTCAGTCTCAGGGCTAGGCTGAACAGACAAGTAGCCACCTCGCAGAAGCATTTGGAATCAGATAGCTTGTAGGCATTCTGAAACGAGTCAAACAAGTAGGTTAATGATACAAGGGCCTAACAACAAAACAAAGACTAACAGGACTAATGGTCCCAACAAGGCCATGTCCATATCTTGGTATCCATAAAGGAGAGGAGGGAAGAAAGCCAGCTAGGGCTTTGTCCTGCTCTCTCTTTCAGATTCTCTATTAGTTTGATGTTTTTCTTTAAAACCCAAAGGTTTTCTTCAACCTGCCTGGAGGTATTAATATAGAAGCAGCACGTTTCATTTAGCAGGGCACAGTCACCTCTAGCCTTATCTGTCATAACATTGAGGGCTCTCCTATTTCGTAAAACCACCTCGACCAGAGAATCTAAGGCTGATTGTTGCTCCTCAATGGCTGCTGCTGTAGCCTTCCAAGATTCCTGGATCATGATGGTAAGATTGAGAATGCTCCTCTCTAAGAGGGGTATACCACAAACCAAAAAACTCCCCTAAAGACACTGTGGATCACTTCGGGCCTATCAAGAACTGGGCTATCATGAGCATGACCCCACCTCCCACAGACAATAGTTCATTTTTGTCTCTTTTGGACAGGTTTTAAGGCTTCTTCGAGGAATGACCCAAGGTTGGGACATCTCCTGAGGAAGCTAAATCCTTTGTAGTCATAATAGATGCCTCTGGGAGAGCAGCAGTGATTGTGCAGGTGCCCCTCCAAAGTGTGGGAAGATCTAGATATACCCTGGTACAACATGGGAATGAAAATCTGGTGGCCCTCAAGAATATCCTGGTTGTGGGTCTCCAGAGCCAGGCCTTAACCTGTTGGGAGTTTTCCTCTGGAAAATGGCTGGGGTCCCATGGCCTAAGATTATATTTGGAAGGCCAAACACCGAGGAAGTAATCATCTATACACAGAGGGGAGAATCCAGGCTCTGACTGATTATGAGTGTGATGGGGGGATTGACATAAAAAATTTCTGAATATTAACTGGATTACATTATATTTTGGAGGACGATTTTGTAGGAAAGTTATGTTAAGTAAGTGTCTAGTGCTCATGCCAATCCCTACATACTCAGTTCCCAGGGCTTATCTGTTTATGGGGATATGGTCCTCAGTAATATATTTCTTAGTTGAATTTTTCCTTGAGTTTCCCCAATACAAAGTGAAATTACCTTCGTGTACATCATATTCATCATCTTCTGACCATGGATCCCATCCCAGACTAGTCCAATTAAAGTTGAGGGTATAGTTACAGAAAGAGTCATTTAACCAGTCCAAGATGGGTCCCCATCCCTCCAGGCTCTGGAAACAAAGCTGTGCCTTTCCTAGAAGTTTGGAGGCTGTACCTACACAGACAGCTAGGCCTAAGGCAAAAGAGTCAGGGTCTACTTGGCTTTGGCCCTCATATAAAAGATAATCCATCCCATAATATTGACCTGCTAAGTTATACAGCTGTTTGATGGAGGTAGGCAGGGCCAATAAGTAGAGGTCTTCTAGGTTTGGGGTTCCCTTGGGGCATATCCAAAAGTCAGTTTTATTGGTTAATTTTGCAACTTGATTTACAGTGGTTGTCAGTAGATGGTAAGAATGTGAAGAAATAAAGGGAAAGGAGCAAAGTCCAATAGCTGCAAGGAGAGATGTCATATTAGGGAAAGAAGAGGCAGCATGCAAATTCATTTTGTGATGATATGCAGAATAGAATGAAAGTGAGCACAGTGAGACAAGTCAGGAGATACAGTAGGCCTATTACTTCTGCCAGCTGTGGGAATGGTGGGTTCATGGATTTAGAATGTACTTATCTTGCAGTTTTCATTTGAACAGGATCTGGATGTTCTCCAAATGTTCACAGGTATACTTCACTGGGGAGATGTCCTCAGACTCGGTGGCTGTCCAGGGCTTTACCTGGGAATGGTGAATCCAACTGGCAATCCCTGGTACTTTAACAACTGTAGGAGAAGAGAGCAAGACTGGATAGGGTCCCTTTCAGGTCAGCTGAAGTTGAGAACCAGGGGAGCCATCCTTCCAAGTTTTGATGAGTACTTGTGTTCCTGGAGAGTAAAGGCAAGGAACAGACTCTGAAGAAGGAAGACATTTTACCTCATAATCCTGGAGGGCTTGTTGGAATTGTCCAAGGGGGGTGATATAAGATGTAATGGCAGAGGTGTCAGCGTCCATCAGTAGGTCCCCTTATAAGAAAGGCCTACCATACAGCGTTTCATAAGGGCTAAGGTAAAGTAAGGCCTTTGGGGCTGTTCTGATCTTTAAAAGAGCAATAGGGAGGGCTTCCTTACAAATGAGGGAGGTCTCTTGGGTTATTTTTCTTAAGGTATTTTTAAAACGTTGGTTGGCTCTCTCTACCTTTCCTGAGGATTGGGGTCTCCAGGAAGAATGAAGGTGGTACTCAATATCTAGAGCCTTGGTTATCTGCTGAGTAATTTGGGAAACAAAGACAGGTCAGTTATCACTCTGAAGAGACAACAGAAAGCCAAACCTAGGGATAATTTCAATTAACAGCTTCTGGACTACCTCCAAAGCTTTTTCTGTCCTGGTACAGAAAGCTTCTACCCAACCAGTAAACGTGTCCATGAACACCAAAGTGTACTTATATCATCGGTAAGGATGAACCATTGTAAAGTCCATTTGCCAGTCTTCCCCTGGATATGTTCCATGTCTCTGAGCCAGAAGGACCAATGATGGTGGCTTACTTCCCTGAGGATTGTTAGTCAGACAAGTAGGGCACGATGATGTTACCTTATTAACTACACTGTAAAGTCCCTTCCCAGAGAAGATAGAAGAAACAATCTTGTATAAGGCATCTCTCTCTAGGAGAAAAGCCTCATGTAAAGGTTTAATAATTTTCCATTGTAGCAATTGGGGCAGGTGAGTTAAGCCTTCTCTCTGGTACCATCTCTCTGGGTCTAGGTGCTACCCATGATTTATGGCTCATTTAATCTCCTCAGGCAGGTGAGACAGGGAAGGGAGAGAACTAAGGGAAGGAACTAAGGCACACGCTATCACAAAGGACTGAAGGGCTGCCTATCAGGCAGCCTGATTGGCTAGCTGATTTCCTTTTGTTATTTCATTGTCACCCTTCTGGCAACATCTGCAATAAACCACTGCTACCTGGGAAAGCTTGAGGACTGCATCCAAGAGGGAGAAAATTTGAGGCCCATACTTAATCAGGCTGTTTCAGGCCATCAGGTAGCCACGTTCCTTCCAGATAGCAGCATGAGCATGTAGAACCAAAAAAGCATATTTAGAGTTAGGGCCTTATTTTCAGCTAGGGTTAAGGCTCAAGATAAAGCAATTATTTCTGCTAATAGGGCTGAGGTTCCTGGGAGAAGAGTCCAGGCCACAGTAACCTGTGTCAAGGAGATCACCACATATCCTGCCCTTCTACATCCTTTGGAAACAAAACCGCTTCCATTGATGAATCAAACCTCCTCAGGGTTTTGTAGTGGAATATTGCTTAGATTGGTTCAAGGCAACAAGGAATGAGATATTATATCTTCACATGGGTGAACTGGTAGATCTTCCTCAGGGAGGGGGAACAGGGTAGCTGGATTTAAAGAAGAGCAGATCATGACACGCAAGTCTGGATTCACCAACAGTAATGCCTGATACTTGAGGATCCTGCTATCTGTGAGCCAGAAATGACCTTTCCCTTCCAAGAGAGAGGTAACCTAATGGGAGGTATATACTGTCAGGGGTTGCCCCAACATAAACTTGGAGGCTTCTTTAACTAATAAGGCCAAGGCAGCAGCTGCCCTAATACAGCTAGGCCATCTAGTGGCCACCAGGTCCAGTCTCTTTGACAGATAACCTACAGGCCTCCGGACAGGGCCATGTTCCTGATTTAAGACTCCTAAAGCCATCACTTGTTTTTCTGCCATAGATAGTTGAAAAGGTCTATCAGTTCTTGGGATTCCCAAAGCTGCACCCTGGTATAGGAATGTCTTTAGCTGCTGGAAAGCTTGGGTTTGGTTAGGGTCCCAGAACAGAGGTTCAGAGTCAGATTTTCCTTTCAGGACCTCATAAGGAGGTTGTGCTTTTAGTCCTTAATTAGGAATCCATAATCTGCAATACCCCGTGTGGCTTAAAAAGGCTCAGAGCTGTTTTAGGGTAGTTGGCTCTGGCAGATCTAAAATCCCTTGTATTCTATCAGGGGAGAGGCTTTGTTCCCCTGGAGAGAGGATTACTCCCAGATATTTGACTTCTTATTGTGCCAATTGGACCTTGGACTTGGAGACTTCATAGCCTCATTTGACCAAAAAATTGAGGATCTCTGTAGCATGAGTTAAGCCTCTCTTATAGTCCGGAGAGCAAACAAGAAGGTCATACACATACTGGAAGATAGTCCCTTCCTCCAGGTGTAGATCTTGGAGGTACTTGGCCAGGGCCTGGCCAAAATGGTGAGGACTGTCTCGGAACCCTTGGGGTAGGACTGTCCAGGTGAGTTGTTGTCTTCTATTTGCTTCCTCATGCCACTCAAAAGCAAAGAGGTGGTAGGACCAGGGTTGCAGAAGTATGGCAAATAAGGCATTATTTAGGTCTAACACAGTAAACCAGGAGGCTGTGTCAACAAGTTGTACAGGTTGGGGACTACTGGATGGAGTGGGACAACTGCCTCATTGATAGCTCTTAAGTCTTGGACCAGTCTGTCTTCTCTATTTGGCTTCTTTATAAGTAAGATAGGGGTGTTGCAGGGAAAACTGTGAGGAATAAGTAGCCCACATTGTAAAAATTTAGTTATGAGTGACCGCAGTCCCCTTTAGGCTTCTGGGCAAATAGGATATTGTTTCTGATTGGGGAAAGAGGTTGGGTCCTCCTCTACTGGGGAGGCAGTTATAGCTATCCCTGGTATTCTATTGGACCAGACCTGGGTGTCTACTGAGAAATCAGCTAAGGCTGGTGTGCCAGTCCTCAGAGGAGGCTGTGTCTCTAAGACTAAGAACTAGAGGGTGTTACTGGGGTGATTCCCTCGAGTACCAGTTTGGCTCCCTGCTTGTTCATGATGTCCCGACCTAATAGTGGGAGGGAATATTTAGGTATGAGCAGGAAGGAATGACAGAAGGTATATCCTTCCCAGTAACAATATAAAGGGACAGTAAAAGGCCTAGTAGTAAGTTTACCTGAGACTCCTGTAACCTGATAGGAGTTGGAGGAGAAGGGTTCAGAGAAGGAAACTAGGACAGAATAAGCAGCCCCCGTATCTAATAAGAAAGATATGGTCCTACCTGCCACATCTACGTTTGCCCTTGGCTCCAGTCCAGTAATACTGACATTAAACAGGGGGGCCATCTGGAGCAGAGGGTCCCGTCAATGTAGGGTCATCTGAGGGGCTGAACCTGGGCCCTTTGGCCCAGGAGAAAGTTGTTTCCCCAATGGCCACTTTTTTGGCATTTTGGACAGGATATTGTAGGAGGCTTGTCCTCGTTGGGGCATTCCCTCTCCCAGTCGCCAGGCTTTTTGCAGACCTGGCATCAGTCTTGCTTTCTATTGGGGAGGTCAGGGCTTCTCTGCATGGGTGTTGCCCCTGTAAGGCTGCCAATAATTGGGCCTGCCTATTCTCTTTCTTATTTTCCCTCTCCCAAGCCTTGACCTGCTCCTCCTGGTCCCGGTTATAAAAGGTAGTGGTGGCCCTAGCTAAACATTCATCTAGATTAACATTGGGCTTCTGCATAAGCTTTTGGAGTTTCCTCCTGATGTCCGTTGTGGACTGGGTAAAGAATCTATCTTTTAAAGTGTGTTGCCCTTTCCTATACCAGGTCTAGGTTGGTATATTTAATTATTGCCTCCTTGAGCCTTTCCAGGAAGGCTGTAGGGTTTTCATTGGGTTCCTGGCTGATGGAAGAAATCTTTGAGTAGTTAATGGGTTTCCTTCTGCTTGTTTTGAGTCCAGCTTTTATACAGGTTATAAAATGTTATACATTTTCATTCACTTATACTTTGGTTCCCAGCTCTGAGGCTGTTCCACAAGTACCATTCATTATACACTAGTGCTCCTACCATGACAAGAGTGCCCACAAGTCAGACCTGGTGCCATGAGGGATTCCCACAGCCATAGACATCCCTGTGTGAGAAAAAGGGATTAAAACATCCCCAGCAGCCTTTTCTACAGAAGACCACAGTAGCCCTTGCCACTGCTATAGATACCCTCAGCTTTAGCCACTGAGGATCCCTGTGATCTTCACAAGATGCTGACCTCAACTAATGAAGGGGCATAGAGACTATAGCACTGGGCCTTCCCTGGAGCTAGAACCACTAAACCTCACCCAGCTGACATCATCACACTCACCCAAGGTGAAGACCTTTCCCACAAAAAAAAAAAAAAAAAAGTCTATAAAGTCTGGAAGAGGAAACTGCTCCATAAAATATGCAGACATCAACACAAGACTTTCCCAGAAAACAAAAGGTGAGGGAGTTCATCACCATTAGATCTTCCTTATAAGAAATGTTAAAGGAGTTTCTTCAAGTTAAAATAAAAAGACAATCATTTTTATCAAGAAAATAAACACAATTTTATCTAACATCAAAACCTATGTTGTTCAAAATAATAATATATTTCCTTTGGAATCTAGCACAGCTTATAGTATACCTTTTGTCATCTTACAGTAAACACAGGACTGTTAGGAAAGGCAAAATCATATTAAGTAAAAACAAAGTTACAAGATATATTTGTTTTATCAGATTAATTACTTCCATTTAAAAAGATTTGAGTGGCCTGACATTGATGTCTTGATTACCAATTAATTTTTATAATTTATATATTTATATAATACCTACTGAATTGAATAGGTGTTTAGCTCTACATTATAGCTATTACTTTGTCTTCAATGATTTTGTTCAAAGTACATGCATAATAAGGGGTACTATCTGAGTAGTACAAAGCATATTGCTGTATTATTTTCTAAATGTCAGCTGTGTTATAATGTTATAATTATTTTCTATAATGTCACCTGCCTCTATGGTGGCTTTAACCATGACTCTCCATATTTATACTTGTCATACACATATAGCATTAAAGTAACGGTTGAATGAGACAAAATCACTCAAACTGCATATCATTACAGCAGTTATCAGGCAAGAGTTACCTTCAAAGGCTTTAAAATCATTTTCACAAAATTATGTCAATCATTGTCAAAAGGAAAACTTCCTATAAGTATATTCAAGAAGTAAATTTCAATAGTGTTTTTCTTCGGTTCAAAATATTATATTCCATACTTTATCTTAAATTATATGAAAAAATTTTTCAAACATATTTATATTGTCTAACCTGTATTTATAAAACTAAACTAGGAGGAAACACAAAACAAAATTATTTATTTAATTACTAAATAAACTCACTATTTCATAATCAAAGTCAGGTACTCCAGGGCATGAATTGCATCGTGTTAATTCACCCTTAGGTGTATTGATGGCTCAGAGCCTTCAGCCTTATGCACAATACACTAGGTGTGAAACATTACAACATAATTCACAACCTGTCATGTATTATGACTTAAATTAGGAATGTTTATGATCTTGTTATTCATACTCTATTAGTAACAGATAACTTAAAAAGGGATAAGGGACAATAAGCACAATAGCATCATCATCACATAAGCTGAGAGCTCAATTGTGGCTTAATTCAGTCTGGAATGGTAACTGAAGAAATAATGAAAATAAGCATCATAGGAGAATAGCACAGCACAAATATTTTGCCCAGAAGAAGAACTATGAAAAAACATATACAAATATTCTTTGACCACATTATTTGGTACACTAATATTTGAGGATATTTACTTAGTAACCTAAGAGACATTCAGGTAAGACATCACTATATCTATCTATCTATCTATTTATCTATTTATCTATCTATTTATCTATCTACCTATTTATCTATTTATCTATCTATTTATCTATCATCTATCTATCATCTATATATCTAGATATAGATATGTGAAAAGAGGAAATAGAATTAGGCCATCAACATACTAGAAGATTTTTGACTCTTTAATACCTAAACTTAAAGATGATTTTGTTTTATTCTCTAATGATATAACAAATGTTTTCAATATTGCTTATAACTAAATGACTACATAGAGACTCCAAAACAGTTAGATACTGTTTTTATTTTCATATCTATGCAGTAGTAAATATATAATCATTTATACTAGTTAAGAATTATGTTGTATTAGAGGAAAGTTCATCTTAAGACTGTTAGTGTAAAGAGCACTTACAGAATAACCTGAGAATTATAATACATGCAGAAAATATTTAGGAAAGAAGTTTAGTAAAATAGGATTTAAAAATATATATATAAAGGAATCAGACCCAATCAAACAGAAGTGTTTTATTTTTACCTGTGATACCTACTGTAGGTTTACCTAATTTTTTTTATGTAGTCAGGAAAAATAGATTTCCATGTCTGTACTGGTCAGAACATGAATATCTACTAGAGCTTGTTAGTGGATAGTAGTTAAAACACCACTAAAAAATATATTTTTTTATGTTTCTCCACTTTGTCCCTTAGTTCAAGGGTTCAATTGTTTTTCCTGACCCACAAGGACGAAATATTATTTATCGTGGCATCAAGTATGTCTTAAAACCAGATTGCTCTTAAGTGTTTTGTGAAAGTAGGAAAGGCACCATTTTCTTGGTACTTTCAACTAAAACTGCACTGAACATTTTTTTCTTTTTTAAACATGTTTATTTTGTATTGGAGTATAGTTGGTTTACAATGTTGTGTTAGTTTCAGGTGTACAGCAAACTAATTCAGTCATACACACACATGTATCTATTCTTTTTCAGATTCCTTTCCCATATAGATTATTACAGAATATTGAGTAGAGTTCCCTGTGCTATACAGTAGGTCTCCTGTTGATTATCTATTGTATATATAGTGTATATGTTAATCCCAACATCCTAATTTATCCCTCCCCCCACAGCCTTCCCCTTTGGTAGCCATAAGTTTGTTCTCTAAGTCTGTGAATCTGTATCTGTTTTGTAAATAAGTTGATTTGTATCATTTAAAAAATACTTATTTATATATTTGGCTGCACCAGGTCTTAGTTGCAGCATGCGGGATCTTCATTATGGTATGTGGGATCTTCACTGCGGCATGTGAACACTTAGTTGGGGCATGTGGGATCTGGTTCCCTGGCCAGGGATGGAACCCAGAACCCCTGCATTGGGAGAGTGAAGTCTTAGCCATTGGACCACACTAAAAGTCTCCTGTATCATTTTATTTTTAAGATTCCACATATAAGTGATATCATATGATATTTGTCTTTGTCGGACTTACTTCACTTAGTAATAATCTCTAGGTCCATCCATGTTGCTGCGAATGGTATTATTTATTTTTTTTATGGTTGAGTAATATTCCATTGTATATATGTATCTTTTTTATCCATTCATCTGTCGATGGACATCTAGATTGCTGTCATGTCTTGGATAGTATAAATAGTGCTGCAATGAACACTGGGGTGCATGTATATTTTAAATTATTATTTTGTCTAGATATATGCCCAAAAGTGGGATTGCTGCATCTTATGGTAGCTCTATTTTTAGTTTTTTAAGGAACCTCCATACCGTTCTCCACAGTGGCTGTACCAATTTACATTCCCACCAACAGTGTAGGAGGGTTCCATTTTTTCCACATGCTCTCCTGCATCTATTGTTTGTATAATTTTTTATTTGGCCATTCTGACCAGTGTGATACATCCAATTTGGAGAACTTTATTTCTTTTTCTTGTCTTGTTACTGTGGCTAGAACTTCCAAAACTATGTTGAATAAAAGTGGAAAGAGTGGGCATCCTTGTCTTGTTCCTGATCTTAGAGGTAAAGCTTTCATCTTTTTACCATTGAGTATGATGTTAGCTGTGAGTGTGTCACATATGGTCCTTATTAAATTGAGGTATGTTCCCTCTTTGCCCACTTTTTGGAGAGTTTTTTTTTTTTTTCTTTTTTTCTGCAGTACATGGGCCTCTCACTGTTGTGGCCTCTCCCGTTGCAAAACACAGGCTCCGGACACACAGGCTCAATGGCCATGGCCCACGGCCCAGCCACTCTGTGGCATGTGGGATCTTCCTGGACCGGGACACGAACCCATGTCCCCTGCATCAGCAGGTGGACTCTCAACCACTGCACCACCAGGCAAGCCCGAGAGTTGTTTTTTTTTTATAATAAATGGGCATTGAATTTTGTCAGAAGTTTTTCTGCATCTATTGAGAAGATTATAAGGTTTTTATTCTTCAATTTGTTAAGGTGGTGTATCATACTGATTGATTTGTGGATATTGAAAAGTCCTTGCATCAGTGGGATAATTCACACTAGATCATGGTGCATGAAATTTTGGGGGTATTGTTGGATTTGTGTTACTAATATTTTGTTAAATATTTTGTTGAGAATTTTTGTATCTATGTTCATCAGTAATATTGGCCTGTATTATTTTGTTGTTGTTTTCTTGGTATCCTTGTCTGGTTTTCGTTTCATGATAATGGAAGCCTCAGAGAATGAGTTTGGGAGTGTTCCTTCTGCAATTTTTTGAAATAGTTTCAGAAGAATAGATGTTATCTCTGCTCTAACTGTTTGATAGAATTCCCCTGTGAAGCTATCTGGACTTCTGTTTGCTGGGAAACTTTTCATCACAGTTTCAATTTCAGTACTTATGATTGGTCAATTCATATTTTCTATTTCTTCCTGGTTCAGTCTGGGAGATTGTACCTCTCTAAGCATTGTCCATTTCTTTTAGGCTGTCCATTTTATTGGTATACAGTTGCTAATATTAGTCTTTTATGATCCTTTGCATTTCTTTGATGTCAGTTGGAATTTTTCCATTTTCGTTTCTAATTTTATTGATTAGCACCCTCTCCTTTTTTTTCTTGATGAGCCTGGCTAAAGGTTTATTAACTTTTTCATCTTTTCAAAGAACCACCTTTTGGTTTCATTGATCTTTTCTATTGTTTTCTTCATATCTTTCATTTATTCCTGCACTTATCTTTATGATTTCTCTCCTGCTACTAACTTTGGGCTTTTTTTGATCTTCTTTCTCTAGTTGCTGTAGGCATAAGGTTAGGTTGTTTATTTGAGATTTTTCTATTTTCCTGAGTTAAGCTTGTCTTGCTATAAACTTCCCTCTTAGAACTGCTTTTGCTGCATTCCATAGGTTTTGGATCATTGTGGTTTTGTTTTCATTTGTCTCTAGGTATTTTTTATTTCCTCTGATTTCTTCAGTGATCCATTGGTTGTTTAGTAGAATATTGTTTAGTCTCCATGTGTTTGTGTTTTTTCCAGTTTTTTTCTTGTAGTTGATTTCTAATCTCATAGTGGTGAGGTAGGAAAAGATGCTTGAGATGCTTTCAATTTTTTAAAATTTACCAAGGCTTGCTTTATTGCCAAGTATGTGATCTATCCTGGAGAATGTTCCATGTGCACTTGAAAAGAAAGTGTATTCTGTTGCTTTTGGATCAAATGATCTATAAATATCCATTAAGTCCATCTGGTGAAATGTGTCATTTAAATCCTGTGTTTCCATATTGATTTTCTGTCTGGATGAACTGTCTGTTGATGTAAATGTGGTGTTAAAGTCCCCCATTATTATTGTGTTACTGTTGACTTCTCCTCTTATGGCTCTTAGCATTTGCCTTATATACTGGGGTGCTCCTATGTTGGGTGCATATATATTTACAATTGTTATACCTTCTCTGTGGATTGATCCTTTGATCATTATGTAGTGTCCTTCTTTGTCTCTTGTAAAAGTCTTTATTTTAAAGTCTTTGTCTGATACAAGTATTGTTACTACAGCTTTCTTTTGATTTCCATTTACACAGAATACATTTTTCCATCCCCTCACTTTCAGTCTGTATGTATCCCTAGATCTGAATTAGGTCTCTTGTAGATAGCATATATATGGGTCTTGTTTTTGTATCCATTCAGTCTATGTCTTTTGGTTGGATATTTAATCCATTTACATTAAAGGTAATTACCAATATGTGTGTTCTTATTGTCATTTTGTTAATTGTTTTGGATTTGTTTTTGTAGATCTTTTTTCTTACCTTCCTGTTTTGGTCTCTTTGCTTGTGATTTGATGACTATCTTCAGTGATGAGTTTGGGTTCTTTTTTCTTTTTTGTGTGCATATGTATTGTAGATTTTTGGTTTTTGGTTACCATAAGTTTAGCCATCTATATATATACAAGATTGTTTTAAATTTCTGGCCTGTTAACTTCAAATGCATTTCAAATATCCTGTATTTGTACACTCCTCTTCTCATGATTGCTGCCTTTGATATTATACCTGTGTGTGGATGGTTTCCTACATTTTCTGTATTTTTGCTTTTACTGGTGAGCTTTCCCATTCATAATTTTCTGGTTTCCTGTTGTGGCCTTTTCTTTTCTACCTAGAGAAGTTCCTTTAGCATTCATAGTTAAGCCAGTTCGGTGGTGCTAAATTCTTTTAGCTTTTGCTTGTCTGTAAAGCTTTTGATTTCTCTGTCAAATATGAATGACAGCCTTGCTGAATATTCTTGGTTGTAATCTTTCCCTTTCATCACTTTAAGTGTATTGTGCAATTCCCTTCTGAACTGCAGAGTTTCTGCTGAAAAATCAGCTGATTACCTTATGGGGATTCCCTTGTATATTATTTGTTGCTTTCCCTTGTTGTTTTTAATAAGTTCTATTTGTCTTTAATTTTTGTCAATTTGATTTACGTGTGTCTTGGCATGTTCCTCCTTGGGTTTATCCTGTATGGGTTTATCCTGTATGGAACTCTCTCTACTTCCTGGACTTGGGTGACTCTTTCCTTTCCCATGTTAGGGAAATTTTCAGCTATTATCTGTTCAAATATTTTCTCAGGCCCTTTCTCTCTCTCTTCTCCTTCTGGGACCCCTATAATGCAAATTTTGGTGTGTTTAATAATGTCCCAGAGGTTTCTTAATCTGTTCTCATTTCTTTTCATTCTTTTTTCTTTATTCTGTTCCTTGTCAGTGATTTCCACAATTCTATCTTCCAGCTCACTTACCCATTCTTCTGCCTCATTTATTCTGCTATTGATTCCTTCTAGAGTATTTTTCATTTCAATTTTTGTATTGTTCAACTCTGTTTGTTTGTTCTTTATATATTCTAGCTGTTTTTTAAACATTTCTTGTATCTTCTACGTCTGTGACCCCATTCTTTGTCTGAGATCCTGGATCATCTCTACTATCTTTACTCTGAATTCCTTTATGGGGATATTGCCTATCTCCACTTCACTTAGTTGTTCTTCTGGGGTTTTATCTTGTTCCTTCTTCTGGAACATATTCCTCTGCCATCTCATTTTGTCTTACTTTATGTATTTCTGGTTTCTTTTCCACAGGATGCAGGACTGTAGTTCCTCTTGGTTCTGGTGTCATATCCTGATGGGTGAGGCTGGTCTAGAGGCTTGTGTAGGCTTCCTTGTGGGAGGGACTAATGCCTGCCTACTGGTGGGTAGAGCTGGGTCTTGTTTCTGTGGTTGGTAGGACAGTCTCAAGGGGTGTGTTTAAGGTGGCTGTGGGCTCAGGAAGACTTAAGGCTGCCTGTCTGCTGAAGGGTGGGGCTGTGTTCCTGCTCAGTTGGTTGTTTGGCCTGAGGTGTCCCTGTACTGGCACCAACAGGGTATTGGGTGGGGCCAGGTTTTGATGTCAAAATGGCAACCTGCAGGAGAACTCATAGCAACAAGTACTCCCTGGTACCTCTGACACCAATGTCCTTGTCCACACAGTGAGCTACAGGTGCCCCTTGAGTCTTCAGGAAACCTTCTAAGACCAGCAGATAGGTCTGGCTCAGGTTCCTATTAAGTCAGTACATTTTCCCTTCATCATGGTGCAAAAAAGACATGTGTGCACCCTCCAAGAGTAGAGTTTCTGTTTCCCCCAGTCCCATGGAATTCCTGCACACAAATACTGCTGGCTTTACCAAGACCTGGGCACAAACTTATGTCCCCTGCATCAGCAGGCAGACTCTCAACCACTGCCCCAGCAGGGAAGCCTGCATGGTGACTTTTTGATAGCCAAACTTCCTATAAGGTGGCTTAGCACTCCAGAAAGTTTTCCAGCGAAAAAAGTGAAAGTCCCACGGCCTCTTGTGACCAAACCTCTAAAGTTAAATATTGCAATTTCTATAGCATTCTAATGGTCAAAGAAGTCACAAGTTTACCCAAACTCAAGAGGAAGAGATATAGAATTCACCTGTCAATGAGATGAGTCAAAGACTATGTGCCTTTGTTTTTTTTTTTTTTTTTACAGTACGCGGGCCTCTCACTGTTGTGGCCTCTCCCATTGCGGAGCAGAGCCTCCAGACGTGCAAGCTGAGCGACCATGGCTCACGGGCCCAGCTGCTCCGTGACATGTGGGATCTTCCCGGACCGGGGCATGAACCCGTGTCCCCTGCATCGGCAGGCGGACTCTCAATCACTGCACCACCAGGGAAGCCCCTGTTTTTTTTTTTAATGATCACATAAATAAATGAAAAATGTTGCATCAGGGATATCGAAAAACACAATAATTTTCAAAATTTACAATTAGACTGGAACAACTGGGCTTTGAGCTTATGTACTTAATTTTAAATATAGAGTGAAGTCTATACATAAATCTTTAGAAAGGAGTAAAATTTAACAGTGGCAATGATTTCAATACACTTTGTCATATATGCTTTAAAAATAGGTGGAAAAGTTTTTTAAAAAAGTCAGTGAGTTTAAATTGGGATTTATGTGATATTTAGAAATATCAACATATTTAACTTATTTGGACATGAAATGATCTAACTTATCATTGTTGTAATAAGATAGCCAAGACTGGTGTGGTGATTAAGCTTGTTTACTAAAATCAGACAGCAAATTTTTCCTTGA
Source organism: Monodon monoceros (assembly GCF_005190385.1). Classification (NCBI taxonomy): domain Eukaryota; kingdom Metazoa; phylum Chordata; class Mammalia; order Artiodactyla; family Monodontidae; genus Monodon; species Monodon monoceros. The sequence continues at coordinate 1,183,483 of NW_021701183.1, forward strand.
AACTTTAGCCTTCAAAAAAGAAAGTGGAAGATTGTTACAAGATAAGAAAGATGTATTTATGTCAAATAAAACAGCTTGGTAGAAATCAGAAAAAAAGAAAATCCCAAACTGAGTCAGCCCACTTCTTTGGAAGGAGAAAATAAGATAAACATCATTGTTACCTTTGAGGGAATCTCAAGAAGAACTTTGTAGAAAGGCATATATAATTCTTCATTTGCTGTCTCAGTCTGAGGAAAATTATAAAATCTAAATATTTATTTAATTTTAATTGGTTTCCCTCAAAGTTCAAATCCATATTTTTGGGACATGGTGAACTACAAGATTTATAGAAATTAGAAAGCCCTTATATATAAAACAGATATGTTTCCTACTGGTTTATGATCACAACTATGTGCTGTCAATTTGAATGTTTGGGGATCATAAATATTATAGTCAATTTCCAAAGCTCAATATCAATAAATCTGGAAAATATTTTATTAACAGTGTTCTAAATATGTCGATATTCCTTGAACTATATTATATTAGGCAAATGCAGGTGCTTCTTTCTGAAGAGAAAAAGTCATCATTTAATTTCTCCCATTTAAAATCCTCCCTCTTTGAGAAAGTGTTAACATGCCTTACAAAGGCTTTTATACTTTCACCCTATCCAGTGTTACATTGCAGTTTAAGGGAAATTTTATGATTTTGCTTCTTTCTTATTCTTAAACTCTTCATCTGGTGCTTTCTTTTGTGTTCTTTCCCTGAATAACTCCTCTTTGTTGCTGAGGTCATAAATTACATTCTATATCATCCTTAAACTTTTTTTTTTATCCTTCTTTAAACCTTTAAGTTAGGGAGAAATGTCACTTTAAATTCTTTCCATGACAAATTGTACAGGTGAACATGGTAACATCATGATTTTCTAAATCATACTTGCTATGTTAAAATAGAAAAAAATCCGAATTAATATGAAAGTTCTGACACAATGCAGCTAGTACAATGCAGCTAGTCCTTTTCAATGTTTGGTTTTTACTTTTTACTATTTTCATAAAGTAATAAGTTAGAAAAGCTCTTCTGGTTATGTCATAGTCATTATTATAATTCCTTGAATTATGCTCATCCAAGTAAGTAATACCTATGAATCTTTTCCCTTTATATATAATTTTCATGCATAATTCCATATTCTCCAAGCCTAATATTTCCTTTACAACACATATTAAATTTCATATTACTATATACATAAATTTATTTCACCTCCTCTGGAGGAGTAAATCATATCTTCTCATTTATCATTGTAAATTTTACTCACCAGAGTACTTCAAAAGACTAGTATAATGCCTTGCACTTGGCAATCACTGAATATTAGTTGAACTGAATCAAATCAAATTGAATATGGGTCAATAATCAATATTCATATCACTTTTTCATCCAGAGCAAATTAAGTTATAGAATCACAAATTCATCCAGCTTGTCCTCAAAATGGAATGAAGAGATATATATATGATATTTTTATAGGAATTCAAATTTTTTCTGTCTTGGGCAAGTTGTTTTATAGTATATATAAAAGTATAAATAAGCTCCATAGTATGTGTAGAGCTTTTAATCTCAATCGATATTTTAAAACAATTTTTTGGAGTGTAATTGCTTTACAAAGAAATGTTGTTTTAGTTTCTGCTGTACAATGAAGTGAATCAGTTATATGTATACATATATTCCCTCCCTCTTGGAACTCCCTCCCACCCAACTAAATCCCACCCATCTAGGTCATCACAGAGCAAAGAGCTGAGCTCATTGTGCTATACAACATGGTCCTACTAGCTCTCAATTTTACACATGGTAGTGTGTATATGTCAATTTTAATCTCCCAATTTGTCCTGCCACCCCCTTCCAACCTGTGTCCACAAATCTGTTTTCCATATCTGTGTTTCTGTTCCTGCCCTGCAAATAGGTTTATCTGTACTGTCTTTCTAGATTCCAAATATATGTGTTAATATACGATATTTGTTTTTCTCTTTCTTACTTACTTCACTCTGTATGACAGACTCTAGGTCCATCCATATCTCTACAAATGACCCAATCTCATTCCTTTTTATGGCTGAGTAATATTTCACTGTATATATGTACCACATCTTCTTTATCCATCATCTGTCTGTGTATCTTTACGTTGTTTCTATATCCTGGCTATTGTAAATAGTGCTGCAATGAACATTGGGATGCATGTGTCTTTTTGAATTTGGTTTTCTCAAGGTAGTGCCCAGTAGTGGGACTGCTGGAGCATTTGATAGTTCTATTCTTAGTTTTTTAAGGAATCTCCATACTATTCTCCACAGTGGCTGTATCAATTTACATTCCCACCAACAGTGCAAGAGGGTTCCCTTTCCTCCACACCCTTTCCAGCATTTGTTGTTTGTAGATTTTTGATGATGGTCATTTTGACCAGTGTGAGATGATAACTCATTGTAGTTTTGATTTGCATTTCTTTAATCATTAGTGATGCTGAGCATCTTTTCATGTGCCTCTTGGCCATCTGTATGTCTTCTTTAGAGAAATGTCTATTTATGTTTTCTGCCCAGTTTTTGATGTCTTTTTTTTTTTATATTGAGCTGTATGAGTTATTTCTTTATTTTGGAGATTAATCCTTTTTCAGTTGCTTTGTTCCCAAATATTTTCTCCCTTTCAGAGTGTTGTCTGTTCATCTTTTTTATGGTTTCCTTTGCTGTGCAAAAGCTTTTAAGTTTAAATAGGTCTCACTTGTTTATTTTGTTTTTATATCCATTACTCTAGAGAGTGGGTCAGAAAAGATCTTGCTGTGATTTATGTCAAAGAGTGTTTTACTTATATTTTCCTCTAAGAGTTTTATAGTATCAGGTCTTACATTTAGGTCTTTAATCTATTTTGAGCTTATATTTGTGTATGGTGTTAGGAGTGTTCTAATTTCATTCCTTTACACAGAGCTGTCCAATTTTCCCAGTACCACTTATTGAAGAGACTGTCTTTTCTCCATCATATGTTCCTGCCTCCTTTGTCATAGATTAGGTGACCATAGGTGCATGGGTTTATATCTGGGCTTTCTATCTTGTACCATTGATCTATATTTCTGCTTTTGTGCCAGTACCATACTGTCTTGATGACTGTAGCTTTATAGTGTAGTCTGACATCAGGGAACCTGATTCCTCCAGCTCCATTTTTCTTTCTCAAGATTGTTTTGGCTATTTGGGGTCTTTTGTATTTCTATACAAATTGTAAAATTTTTGTTCTAATTCTGTGAAGAGTGACATTGGTAATTTGATAGGGATTGCATTGGATCTGTAGATTGGGGTAGTATAGTGATTTTCACAACATTGATCCTTCCATTCCATTTTCATGGTATATACTCTCCATCTGTTGGTGTCATCTTTGATTTCTTTTATCAGTGTTTTATAGTTTTCTGAGTACAGATATTTTACATCCTCAGCTAGGTTTAGTCCTAGGTGTTTTATTCTTTTTGTTGCATAGGTAAATGGGATTGTTCCCTTAATTTCTCTTTCTGTTCTTTTGTTGTTAGTATATAGGAATGCAAGAGATTTCTGTGCATTAAATTTGTATCCTGCAACTTTACCAAATTCATTGATTAGCTCTTAGTTTTCTGGTGACATCTTTAGGTTTTTCTATGCAGAATATCATGTCATCTGCAAACAGTGACAGTTTTATTTCTTCTTTTCCATTTTGGATTACATTATTTCTTTTTCTTCTCTGATTATCCTGGCTAAGACTTACAAAACTATGTTGAACAAGAGTGGACATCCTTGTCTTGTTCCTGAACTTAGAGGAAATGCTTTCAGTTTTTCACCATTGAGAATGATGTTTGCTGTGGGATTGTCATATATGGCCTTTATTATGTCAAGATAGGTTCCCTCTATGCCTACTTTCTGGAGAGTGTTTATCATAAATGGGTGTTGAATTTGGTCAAAAGTTTTTTCTTAATCTATTTTTTATTAACTTCAAAATTCTGCTGCTTGACAGCTTTCACATTAGTCTCCATTATTAATTATCACAAAGCTCAGCACAGCAGAATGATATAACTACAGAAGGATCAACTACATGGGAAGGCTTTCAACAAGAAGTTCTGAAACAGAGTCCTCTGCCTGAAAGAATTAACTTCCAAGAAAGGCAATGGTTTAGAACAGCTTGTATACACTATTCTATAGATAAGGTTCATTCTTCAGAATATAAATGTTACTCGCTAGTAGAAATATTTATTTTCTGTGATTTAAAATTCTATCTTTAAAAATGCCAGTGTTATCACAAATTAGTATTTCATAATCATTTCCTACTTTGAAAATTTCAGCAAACATAATAAACAGTATAGTAACATAATTTTATTTTGTTCACTAAACTCTTTGTCTATCCACTGTTTATTCTAATATTGTTAGGAGCTTTCTTCAACATTTTTTGGTAAATGGATTATATTATTCATTTCTTTTTTATCCTGTATTTGTATACTAATATAGAAAAACAATAATTTGAATTGGATGTATTTCTTCTTTTGCAAACAAATGTTTCCATACTGAAGTCTAGTTTGGTATTTTAACCAAATATACTATTTATTCTTTGTGATGTCATTGTGCTTTATTAATATTATTTGTATATTATATGATTCAATAGCAAATATTTAAATTGGCATATGGTACACAAATAGCTCATTAGAATACCTCTAATTTAAAAATATCTTCATTTTGACATGAATTCATGAAAGCTTTTTCAACTGCTTTACCACATACACTCTAAATCCTTTAAAAAAGTTTTTAGCAATTATGAATTCTGCTAATTAATTAGTTGTATGTAGCTGTGCATGGCATTTAGCTATATTTCTGTGATAGTTGGTATAAAATATATAAATTTAATGAATGTTAAGGGACCTTAAAATTAATTTTGATCATCTATTTTTGATATTTTATTATTCTGTTTCTTTAAATTTATGGTTAAACTTATTAATAATAAAAAAATTAGGAATGGATTGAAGCATGAGGCTATTTATACTAGACTAGAATACTGTGGAATTGAATAGCTAGAATGAACTATGAAATTGCAGCACTGAACTTTAAATTTGACTCTTAAAAAGGTATCAGAAATTGATAAAGTGGTAGGAGTTGTGGAACGTGGTACTAATATGATGAGTAGAATGCCAAAACTGATCCACTTGAATAGTTGTTCCTCAAAATTAATACTTACCAGTGAATTATTTGCAGTAATATTTGGACAACCAGAAGAAACTTAACAGATTAACTTAGGTAACCTGGAATGAATCTATTTATCAGTTGCCAATAGCAGGATAATTTCTAGTATTGTAGGGATTTAATGAAAATGAAGTATGTATTTTCAGTGTAGGAGAGAGTCTATGTAGAAGCTTGTGAAATTGGATTACAGGAGTAGAGATTCACTCAATGTTTATACCAGATATTGTATAATAATTTCTCTTAAAAGATTGGATTATCTATCTTTGCATGTTAGTCTGGGAGTGATGGTAGATAAAAAAAAAACAAATTATCTGGAAAGTGATATGGGCCTTCCAAATCTAAGATATGGATCATGATATAATGTAGTTTTATATGTTGTGTTTACAAAAATATTCCTTAAGGAGCTGAGCAGTAGGGTCTAAATTTACATGAAGCAGAGTAGGGGGTAAAATGAAGACATGGTATATGCACAGAAAAGAGTTATATAATCTCAATGGAAACAGAAAAGTAATTTGACAAAGTTCAATACTGTTTCATAATAAAAACTCACAACAAAGTCAACAAAGTAGGTATAGAAGAAATATATGTCAAAATAATGAAGACCATATGTGAAAAGTCCACAGTAAACTTCATACTCAATGGTGATAAACTGAAAGCTTTCCTCCAAGATCAGCAACAAGGCAAGATTGTTAATTCTCACCACTTCTATCTAACATATTACTGGAAGCCATAGCCGAAACAATTAGGCAGGGAAAAGAGAGAAAAAAGCATCCAAATTGGAAAGAAAGAAGTAAAATTATCTCTTTTTGCAGATGACATACTCTTACATGTAAAAAACCTAAATATCCACCCCCCCACACACACTTACAGTTGTTAGAATCAATAAATAAATTCAGTAAACTTGTGGGGTACAAAGTCAACAAACAAAAAACAGTTATGTTTCTATACACTAACCATGACCCTTTGTAAAAGAAAAGAGGAAAATAATCCCATTTCCAATAGTACCAAAAATAATAAAATACTTGAGAATTAACTTAACTAAGGAGGTGAAAGATGTACACTGAAAACTACAAAACACTGATGAAATAAATTAAAGAACACAAATAAATGGAAAGACATTCTGTCTTTGTGGATTGGAAGATTTAATATTTTTAAAATGTCCATAGTACCCAAAGGGACCTACAGATTCAGTGCATTCTCTATAAAAATCCCAATGGCATTTTTTACAGAAATAGAAAAATATAAATTCTAAAATTGATGTTGAACAACAAAACATCCCAAATAGCCAAAGCAATCTTGACAAAGAACACATACTAATTTCAAAATATATTACAAAGTTATAATTAATAAAACAGTATTGTACTGGCACAAAAACCGACATATGGACCAATGGAACAGACTAGAGAGCCCAGAAATAAACCCACACAAACATAATCTAGAAAGGTGCCGATATATAATGGGGAAAGGATAGTCTCTTCTATGTCTGGATATGCACCTACAAAATAATGAAATTAGACACATTTTACACCATACACAAAAATAAACTCAAAATAGATTAAAGAGCTAAACACGAAAGTATAAATCTCCTAGAGGAAAAGGTTCAGGGTTACTCTTAGCAATGATTTCTTGCATGTGACACCAAAAGCACAAGCAACAAAATCAAAAATAGATAAGTGAAAAGGAGAAAAAAACAACAGAGTTAGAAGTTTACCTACTGAATGGGAAAAATATTTATAAACCATATATCTGATATGTGCCAAAACACATAAGGAACTCCAACAAGGCAATAGCAACAAAAACAAAAATGTGGCCAAAGGAATTGAATAGACATTTCTCTAAATAAGACATATGGAATGACCAACAGGTACATGAAACTGTGCTCAACATCATAATCATGAAGGAAATAAATATCAAAACCACAAGGAGATATCACCTCATACCAGTTAGAACAGATATTAACAAAAATAAAATAACAAGTGTTGGCAACAATGTGGAGAAATTGGAACCCTTGTACAATGTTGGTGTAAATGTAATTTGCTGCAGCCACCATGGACAAGGTATGGATATTCCTCAATAAACTAAATATAGAACTATAATATGATCCAACAATCCTGCTCCTAGGTATATATCTACAAGAATTGGAATCAGGATCTTGAAGAGCTAACTGCAGTCCCATGTTCACTGCAGCATCCAAAATAGGGAAACAATCTAAATGACCATAGACAGGTAAATGGATAAAGGAAATTTGGTATACACATAAAATGGAATATTATGAGCCTTAAAAAGGAAGAAAATACTACATGTGCAACAACAAGAATGAACGTGGGGAACATTATGCTGTGAGACAATCAAAGCACAGAAGAAAATACTGTATGACTCCACATATATGAATTATTTAAAATAGTCAAAATCATAGAAGCAGAGAGTAAAATGGTTGTTGCTAGGTGTTGAGAAGAGCGGAAATGGGGGGGCTTATGTTCAACAGATGTAGATTTCAGTTAGGTAAGATAAATGATTCTAGAGACCTGCTGTACAACATTGTATCTTGTGCTTTTAAAATTTGTATAAGAGGGTAGATCTCAAGTAAATGTCCTTACAACAATAAAAATAAATAAATAAATGCAAAGAAAAAGTAAAATAAAATTGAAGAGAAAAAATTTTAAAGTAAAAAAGATGAATATGAAAAAATAAAATGTTTATTAAATTACAGAGATAATATCTGGTTAAGCAAAACTGCCTTTTAGTGGAAAACTCTGTGAATAAATCCAGTTGTGGTTATTTGAGTCACATATCTATTAAGTCGTCCCTTGGCTTCTGTCCTTGTGCAATGTGAACATTTTTTCAATGTAATTTTTTTTTTTAAGAAATGGGGATAGTTTTATTTATTTATTTATTTTTAACATCTTTATTGGAGTATAATTGCTTTATAATGGTGTCTTAGTTTCTGCTGTAAAAACAAAGTGAATCAGCTATACATATACATATATCACCATATCTCCTCCCTCTTGCATTTCCCTCCCATTCTCCCTATCCCACCCCTCTAGGTGGACACAGAGCACTGAGCTGACCTCCCTGTGCTATAGGCTGCTTCTCACTAGCTATCTATTTCACAATTGGTAGTGTGTATATATCCATGACACCCTCACTTTGTGCCAGTTTACCATTCCCCCTCCCCATGTCCGCAAGTCCATTCTCTATATCTGCATCTTTATTCCTGTCCTGTCCCTAGGTTCTTCAGAAACATTTTTTTTTTTAGATTCTCTATATATGTGATAGCATATGGTATTTGTTTCTCTCTTTCTGAATTACTTCACTCCATATGACAGTCTGTAGGTCCATCCACATCACTACAAATAAATCAATTTCATTTCCTTTTATGGCTGAGTAATATTCCATTGTATATATGTGCCACATATTCTTTATCCATTCATCTGTTGATGGACACTTAGGTAGCTTCCATGTCCTGGCTATTGAAAATAGAGCTGCAATGAACATTGTGGTACAAGACTCATTTTGAATTATGGTGATTTCAGGGTATATACACTGTAGTGGGATTGCTGAGTTGTATGGTAGTTCTATTTTTAATCTTTTAAGGACCCACCATACTCTTCTCCATAGTGATGTACCAGTTTACATTCCCACCAACAATGCAAGAGAGTTCCCTTTTCTCCACACCCACTCCAGCATTTACTGTTTGTAGAATTTTTTTTTTTTTTTTTTGCTGTACACAAGCTCCTTACTGTTGTGGCCTCTCCCGTTGCAGAGGACAGGCTCTGGATGTGCAGGCTCAGCAGCCATGGCTCACGGGCCCAGATGCTCCAAGGCATGTGGGATCTTCCCGGACCAGGGCACGAACCCATGACCCCTGCATCGGCAGGCAGATTCTCAACCATTGCACCACCAGGGAAGCCCTGTTTGTAGATTTTTTGATGATGGCATTCTGACTGGTGTGAGGTGATAACTCATTGTAGTTTTGATTTGCATTTCTCTAATGATTAGTGATGTTGAGAATCCTTTCACGTGTTTGTTGGCAATCTGTATATCTTCTTTGGAGAAATGTCTACTTAGGTCTTCTACCCATTTTTGGATGGGGTTATTTTTTTTTTTTAATATTGAATTGCATGAGCTACTTGTATATTTTGGAGATTAATCCTTTGTCAGTTGCTTCATTGGCAAATGTTTGCTCCCATTCTGAGGGTTTGCTTTTCATCTTGTTTACAGTTTCCTTTGCTGTACAAAAGCTTTTAAGTTTCATTAGGTCCCATTTGTTTATTTTTGTTTTTATTTCCTTTACTCTAGGAAGTGGGTCAAAAAGGATCTTGCTGTGATTTATGTCATAGAATGCTCTGCCTATGTTTTCCTGTAAGAGTTTTATAGTGTCTGGCCTTAAATTTAGGTCTTTAATCCATTTTGAGTTTATTTTTGTGTACAGTGTTAGGGAGTTGTCTAATTTTACATGTAGCTGTCCAGTTTTCCAGCACCACTTATAGAAGAGGATGTCTTTTCTCCATTGTATATTCTTTCCGCCTTTATCAAAGATAAGGTGGACATATGTGTGTGGGTTTATCTCTAGGCTTTCTATCCTGTTCCATTGATCTATATTTCTGTTTTTCTGCCAGTACCATACTCTCTTGATTACTGTAGCTTTGTATTATTGTCTGAAGTCAGGGAGCCTGATTCCTCCAGCTCCGTTTTTCTTTCTCAAGATTGCTCTCACTATTTGAGGCCTTTTGTGTTTCCATACAAATTGTGAAATTTTTTGTTCTAGTTCTGTGAAAAATGCCATTGGTAGTTTGATAGGGATTTCATTGAATCTGTCGATTGCTTTGGGTAGAATACTCATTTTCCCAATGTTGATTCTTCCAGGCCAAGAACATGGTCTATCTCTCCATCTGCTTGTAACATCTTTAATTACTTTCATCAGTGTCTTATAGTTTTCTGCATACAGGTCTTTTTTCTCCGTAGGTAGGTTTATTCCTAGGTATTTTATTCTTTTTGTTGCTATGGTAAATGGAAGTGTTTCCTTAATTTCTCTTTCAGATTTTTCATCAGTAGTGTATAGAAATGCAAGAGATTTCTGTGCATTAATTTTGTATCCTGCTGCTTTATTAAATTCATTGATTAGCTCTAGTAGTTTTCTGTTAGCATCTTTTCCATTCTCTGTTGTATCATGTCATCTGTGAACAGTGAGAGTTTTACTTCTTTTCTGATTTGGATTCCTTTTATTTCTTTTTCTTCTCTGATTGCTATGGTTAAAACTTCCAAAACTATGTTGAGTAATAGTGGTGAGTGTGGGCAACCTTGTCTTCTTCCTGATCTTAGTGGAAATGCTTTCAGTTTTTCACCATTGGGAACAATTTGGCTGTGGGTTTTTTATATATGGCCTTTATTATGTTGAGGTAAGTTCCCTCTATGCTTACTTTCTAGAGGGTTTTTATCATAAATGGGTGTTGTATTTTGTCGAAAGCTTTTTCTGCATGTATTGAGATGATCATATGGTTTTTATCCTTCAAATTGTAAATATGGTGTATCACACTGATTGATTTGCATATATTAAGGAATCCTTACATTCCTGGTATAGACACCTTTAATCATGGTGTATTATACTTTTAATGTGCTGTTGGATTCTGCTTGCTAGTATTTTGTCTAGGATATTTGCATCTATGTTCTTCAGTGATATTGGCCTGTAGTTTTCTTTTTTGTGACATCTTTGTCTGTTTTTGGTATCAGGGTGACGGTAGCCTTATAGAATGAGTTTGGGAGTGTTCCTTCCTCTGCTATATTTTGGAAGCATTTGAGAAATATAGGTGTTAGCTCTTCTCTCAATGTTTGATAGAATTTGCTTGTGAAGCCATCTGGTCCTGGGCTTTTGTTTGTTGGAAGATTTTTTATCACAGTTTCAATTTCAGGGCTTGTGATTCATCTGTTTATATTTTGTATTTCTTCCTGGTTCAGTCTCAGAAGGCTGTGTTTTTCTAAGAATTTATCCAATTTTTCAAGGTTGTCCATTTTACGGCATATAGTTGCTTGTAGTAACCTCTCATGATCCTTTGTATTTCTGCAGTGACAGTTGATACTTCTCTATTTTCATTTCTAATTCTATTGGTTTGAGACTTCTCCCTTTTTCTTGATGAGTTTGGCTACTGATTTATCAATTTTGGTTATTTTCCCCAAAAAACAGCTTTTAGTTTTATTGATCTTTACTATCATTTCCTTCATTTCTTTTATATTTTTTTCTAATCTGATTTTTATGATTTCTTTCCTTCTGTTAACTTTGTGGGGTTTTTTTTGTTTGTTGTTGTTGTTCTTTCTCTAATTGCTTTAGGTGTAAGGTTAGGTTGTTTATTTGAGGTGTTTTTTTTTCTTGAGGTAGGATTATATTGCTATAAACTTCCGTGTTTGAACTGCTTTTGCTGCATCCCATTATTTTGGGTCATCGTGTTTCCATTGTCCTTTGTTTCTAAGTATTTTTTGATTACATCTTTGATTTATTCCATGATCTCTTGGTTATTTAGTAGTGTATTGTTTAGCTTCCATGTGTTTGTAGATTTTACATATTTTTTCCTGTAATTGATAACTAGTCTCATAGTGTTGTAGTTGGAAAAGGTACTTGATATGATTTCAATTTTCTTAAATTTACCAAGGCTTGATTTGTGACCCAAGATATGATTTATCCTGGAGAATGTTCCATGAGCACTTGAGAAGAAAGTGTATTTTGTTGTTTTTGGGTGGAATGACCTATAAATATCAATTAAGTCCACCTTGTTTAATGTGTCAGTTAAAGCTTGTGTTTCCTTATTTATTTTCATTTTGAATCATCTGTCCATTGGTGAAAGTGGTGTGTTAAAGCCCTGTTCTATTATTGTGTTAAAAGTCCTGTTCTATTATTGTGTTACCGTCGATTTCCCTTTTTATGGCTGTTAGTATTTGCCTTATGTATTGAGGTGCTCCTATATTGGGTGCATAAATATTTGCAATTGTTATATCTTCTTCTTCGATTGATCCCTTGATCATTATGTAGTGTACTTCTTTGTCTCTTGTAATAGTCTTTATTTTAAAGTCTATTTTGTTTGATCTGAGAATTACTACTCCAGCTTTCTTTTGATTTACATTTGCATGGAATATCTTTTTCCATCCCCTCACTTTCATGCTGTATGTGCCCCCTAAGTCTGACATGAGTCCCCTGTGGGAAGTATAGATATGGGTCTTGTTTTTGTGTCCACTCACCCAGTCTATGTCTTTTGGTTGGAGCATTTAAGCCATTTACATTTACGGTAGTTATTGATATGTAATTCCTATTACAATTTTCTTAATTGTTTCAGTTTAGTTTTTGTAGGTCTTTTCCTTCTATTGTATTTCCTGCCTAGAGAAGTTCCTTTAGCATTTGTTGTAAAGCTGGTTTGGTGGTGTTGAATTCTCTTAGCTTTTGCTTGTCTGTAAAGATGTTAATTTCTCCATTGAATCTGAATGAGATCCTTGCTGGGTAGAGTGATCTTGGTTGTAGGTTTTTCCCTCTCATCACTTTAAATATATCCTGCCACACCCTTCTGCCTTGCAGAGTTTCTGCTGAAAGATCTGCTGTTAACCTTACAGGGATTCCCTTGTATATTATTTGTTGCTTTTCCCTTGCTGCTTTTAGTATATTTTCTTTGTATTTAATTTTTGATAGTTTGATTAATATATGTCTTGGTATGTTTCTCTTGGATTTATCCTGTATGGGACTCTATGCACTTCCTGGACATGACTGACCATTTCCTTTCCCATATTAGGGATGTTTTCAACTATAAACTCTTCAAATATTTTCTCAGTCCCTTTTTTTTTCTTTTTTTTTTTTTGTGGTACGCAGGCCTCTCACTGTTGTGGTTTCTCCCATTGCGGTGCATAGGCTCTGGACACGCAGGCTCAGCGGCCATGGTCCACGGGCTCAGCCGCACTGTGGCATGTGGGATCTTCCCGGACCTGGGCATGAACCTGTGTCCCCCACATCGGCAAGTGGCCTCTCAATCACTGTGCCACCAGGGAAGCCCTCTCAGTCCCTTTTTTTCTCTTCTTCTTCTGGGACACCTAAAATTCTAATGTTAGTGAGCTTAATGTTGTCCCAGAAGTCTCTGAGACTGTCCTCAATTTTTTTATTTTTTAAATTTTTCTTCTGCTCTGTGGCAGTTATTCCCAATATTTTATCTTTCAGGCCACTTATCTGTTCTTCTGCCTCAGTTATTTTGATATTGCTTCTAGAGAATTTTTTTTTTTTTTGCGATACGTGGACCTCTCTCTATTGTGGCCTCTCCCATTTTGGAGCACACGCTCTGGAAGCACAGGCTTAGCGGCCATGGCTCATGGGCCCAGCCACTCCAAGACATGTGGGATCTTCCCAGACCAAGGTACGAACTCATGTCCCCTGCATCAGCAGGTGGACTCTCAACCACTGCGCCACCAGGGAAGCCCTCCTTTAGAGAATTTTTAACTTCATTTATTGTGTTGTGCATCATTGTTTTTTGCTCTCTAGTTCCTCAAAGTCCTTTTTCAACGTTTCTTTTATTTTCTCCATTCAATTTCCAAGATTTTGTATCATCTTTACTATCATTACTCTTAATTCTTTTTCAGGTAGACTCACTATTTCCTCTTCATATTTTTGGTCTGTTGGGTTTTTACCCTCTTCCTTCATCTGCTGCATGATTCTCTGTCTTCTAATTTTGCTTAACTTACTGTGTTTGGCATATCTTTTTCACAGGTTGCCGGTTCATAGTTTCTGTTGTTTTTGGTGTCTGCCCCCAGTGATTAAGGTTGTTTCAGTGGATTGTGTAGGCTTCCTGGTAGAGGGAACTTGTGCCCGTGTACTGGTGGATGAGGTTGGATCTTTAGGCAGCCTCTGAAAATCTCTGCTAATGGATGGGGTTGTGTTCCTCTCTTGCTAATTGTTTGGCAAAGGGTATAGCACTGAGCCTTGCTGGTCGTTGAGTGGAGTTTGGTCTTAGCATTGAAATGGAGATCACTGAGAGAGCTTTTGCCCTTTGGTATTACATGGAGCAGGAAGTCTCTGATGGAACAATGTCCTGAAGTTGGCTCTCCTACCTCGGAGGCTCTGGACTGACACCTGGCTGGAGTACCAAGACCCTGTCAGCCACACTGTTATGTACCTTGTAATTTCTTGGCCTTTGGGAAGTCTGAGATCTTCTGCCCAAATTCAGTAGGTATTCTCTAGGAGTTGTTCCACATGTTGATGTATTTTTCATGTGTTTGTGGGGAGGATGGTGATCTCCACTTCTTACCCCTCCGCCATCTTGAAGTCAAATGTGCAGGGATAGTTTCAGACAAAACAGACACCAACCTTTCCTGTGTACCTAATGTTATAGCTCCACATCCAAAGGCTCTGCTCTAATTTCTGAGCACCGTGCCTCCTTTCCACTCACTCAAATAGATCTCAATGTAAACTTTTAAGTTTGAAACGAATCTGATTTCCAATGAAAGATAACAATTTCACCATATATACTCTTTTACCTCTTGATATCTCACTGAAGTGAAAATAAAGTTGAAAACATTAGTACAGAAGAAAAATAGGAATATAAAACTGAGTAAAATAAGTAATTACAAAAGTTTTGGATGATAGAAAATAGATAGATTCAGTAATGTAAATGACTTATTATAGAAAGCTATCCAGTTGACTAAAATGAAAAAATTAGCCTCCTATAGCCCATAAGATGACTCAAAAAGTCCTGCTGATGTTTCCAATGACACAAAAAATTCAATATGATGAACAAAACACTAAGACTAATCAGTCACTATCCTTTTCTTTTGGTAAATGACAGCAGCCAAGAGATTGGCCTTCAGACAGAAAACAGCTGGAATTACAAAGGAAAGAACTCAAGTGTGTTTGGTGAAATTTGTTTGTTGCTTAACAGAGAGCCTCCCTCATTCTCATCATCTTGAAATTACCTAGGTTTTTCTTATGAAAACAAACTTTCAATCAAACTTTTACTTCTGAATTTTAAATATGAAGTAAATTAAATGATAGCAATTACCAACAATATTTCAGAAAATTATCCAACAAGAATGAATCAAGAAAACAAGTACCACAACAAAACAAATGTGAAAGGAACAGAGACAATGAGAGTGTCACGGCTGAGAGTAAGAAAACAGCACTAATCATTAGAGAAATGCAAATCAAAACTAAAATGACATATCACCTCACAAGCCATCATCAGAAAATCTACAAACAATAAATGCTGGAGAGGGTGTGGAAAAAAGAGAACCCTCCTATATTCTTGGTGGGAATATAAATTGGTACATTTGCTATGGAGAACAATATGGAGGTTCCTTCAAAAAAATAAAAATAGAACTATCTTATGATCCAGAAATCCTACTCTTGGACATATATCTGGGAAAACCATGGTTCAAAACCATAAATGCAACCCAATGTTCATTGCAGTGCTGTTTACAATAGCCAAGACATGGAAGCAACGTAGATGTCCATCAGCAGATGAATGGATAAGGAAGATGTGGTACATATATACCACGTTGGAATATTAGCCATTAAAAAGAATGTAATAATATCATTTGCAGCAGCATGGATGGACTTGGAGGTTATCATACTAAGTCAAGTAAGTAAGACAGAGAAAGACAAATGTCATATATCTCTTATATGTGTAATCTTAAAAAATAATACAATTGAACTTATTTACAAAACAGACTCACAGACTTTGAGAAAGAATTAATGGCTACCAGGAGAGAAGGGTGGTGAGAGGATAGATTGAGAGTTTGGGATTGACATGTGCACAGTGCTATATTTAAAATAGTTAACCACCAAGTACTTACTGTATAGCAGCAGGGAACTCTGCCTGGTATTCTGTAATAACCTAAATAGGAAAATAATTTGAAAAATAATAGATACATGTGTATGTATAACTGAATCACTTTGCTGTACACCTGAAACTAATACAACACTGTAAATAAACTATACTCCAATATAAAATAGAAATTAAAAGAAAAACAAGTATGACATTTTGCTCAGTATTGTACAGTATTTATATAGTGATAATAATGTAAATGCATACTAATAATTCAATTAAAATTGGAATGCACAGAATCCATAGACATGTAAATGAATTGAAACAGTGAAAAATCTTTATTTACCTGATAGCAATAAACATGGTCAAAAATTTCAAAGATATATTATCTAGAAACATGGAGGTAGGGCCAACCAGAAAACAGTAAAAATTAGAAAGTTTTCATTCTGAGATTAAGACTAAGAGGAGGACACCTGTTAGTATTGTAATGTTAATTAATAAATTTTTAGTACTATTTATACATTAAGTTATGTTTATTCATGCTATTGATGAAAATATAGGTGTATTTTTTCTAATACAAAGTTAAATAAGTTGTTACCTAAGATAATGACTAGCATTATAGTTATAAAAATATGAAATACAAATTGTTATTGATGCTTACCAATAAAAATGTCATTACCAAAGTCACAAAAGCTGTAACTATTCTCATATATTTCTTGTTTCTGACAGAACACATTGATAACATTCTAGATTTTTCCTTTTGTTGGTGTTATGGGAAGTACAGGGAAGAAAGGTTAATTTAATGGATATACACCCTTTGTCAAAATAAAGTAGCTCATCCCTTTAGAGAAAGGATCACTAATACTATTAACATATTTATTAGGGACCTTTCCAGGAGTATCCCTTACAATTGATGAGCTGCCATGGTGCTGTAATAAAAATTTAAAAGTCACAAACTGCAAAACAAAACATTTTGCTTCTTGAATAAAATGTCATAGATCAGAGAGTCTTTTAACACTTATGTGTCCCTGGTTTAGTTCAGGTTTTATCTTTAATATTTCCTTGGTCATCTCTATCTCAGCATTATTTTGGGTAGAAAAATTGAAAAAAGTTCTTAAAGAAAATAACTATGTTTATTTCTTCAGATCATAATAATAGGCATACTAGTTAGGCATGCTATTCTGCTGAGCAAATATAACTTATTAATTGCCTGGAATGTCTGATACTTACCTGATATCACTCCCTCATTTGTCAACCAGAAACAAAATAACAGCCTTTCAGTGGTAAAGATAACCTTAGTTTTCATCAAGTTTAGTTTAAGAGCAGACTGTGTTTTTTTGTTTTTTTTTTTTGTACAATGTTTTGCCCTGAAAATGCATCCAATCTCTGTGTGGACTCTCTCAGTATGGAGCTTACTAATTTAGGCAGCCACCTATTCATTTGTAAAGTAGGTTTAATAGTTAGAATTAAAATATATATATACTAAGGAGATGAGCCTCTTTATTGATTGTGTCCTCTCTTCTTACTTTTACCTCTGATTAAGTGGATTTCATCATTCAAATGACAGTTTCCCCAAAATATGAAGAGAGTAGTTTGGTCCCTCTTAAATAATCAATGTTAACTCTACCTAGTTCTTTCAATCATTTTTCTGTTAAATTATTTTTAAGGTCATTTAATATACTGTCTGCATTCCACCACAAGTACCTAGTTGATCAATATTCACTTCAAAAGTAGTGTCCAGGGGCTACCCTGGTGGTGCAGTGTTTGAGAGTCTGCCTGCCGATGCAGGGGACATGGGTTCATGACCCAGTCTGGGAAGATCCCACATGCTGCAGAGCGGCTGGGCCCGTGGGCCATGGCCGCTGAGCCTGTGTGTCCAGAGCCTGCGCTCCACAACGGGAGAGGCCACAAGAGTGAGAGGCCTGTGTACAGCAAAAAAAAAAAAAAAAAAAAAAAGGAATGTCCAAAACTGAATAATTCTATTTCAACTAACTTCAGAATCACCATAGAGTGTGCTATGGATGTTCAAATTTTATCCCTTAGTGACTCACCTACATTTCAACTATTAGATGCTGATTGTGCTGGGTATTTAGCAAAATTGTTAAAAAATAATTTAATTGCAATTTTAAACTTTTATTTTCCATATTATAATATTTTATTAGATTATTTTAGTTTCTGTTTTACATAATTTCATCCAAAAGTCTTAAAACTTTTTGAAAAGGATAGACATTTATCTCTTCTAAATACTTTCAGTCCCTGTCCCTGAATGCCTGTGAGAATATGAACACTATTCAATAATGGTAGGGTTGATTTGTTTTGCTGTGGTGGTGATGGATATTGTTTTTGATGTTCTGTCTTATAGTAGATGTTGAGCTCCCAATTAATGGTGCTATATTCATCTATGTATCCCCAGATATTTATCCTCTAAGAAAAAAACATAAGCTTTTATTTAATTTATTTTCTATTGATTTAAATTTATTTTCTTATTATGCACATGAACTGAATATGATGTTTATTAAGTACCTTGATTAACATTTTATTTGTCCAATGGAACATTCATTTAAGTATAAATACATTCTTAATAATATTGACTCAGACAATAAGGAAGATAAAGACAATAAGAAAGATAAAGATATAGAAATGGAAGCAGATCTAATAGTGTCATATGTCTCATACTTCTTTTTTTCCTATTTTTTTCTCATTGGAAAATATATCATTACTGAAAAGTTTGAATTTAACATTCAGAATCATTTGTCCCACATGAACTGTACTAAATTCCTAGACAATAGTGAAGTCAGAACAGCATATATGAATTTTTCAGGAGAAAATTTCATATTCTTTATATTATTAGTAGAAATGAAATTTTCTGTTAATGCAGTTATTTCTTTGTTAAAGTGAGAAAACCAAATTTTCTTCTATGATTTATGGTCTTTAGCTATATTTTGAACCTAATACAATTTCAAATGAAAAAAGAGTAAGCCTTAATTGAAAATTTATTTAAGCTGTATTCAATTGTATATTTAAATAATCTTTTAAACATAATATACTATATTTTCTTATAGTTTAACTTACTTTTAATAATGCTATTTTGAACAAATTAAGTCTTTTATAGCTCTGTCAAGAAAAACAATTAGTATTGGTCTGATAAAAGTTGTACTACAGCAAAAGAAATATGGTATAAATAGACCAATTCTAGTTATGTATTTATTCACGAATTTTTTAAATTGTCTCAATAATTTTTTTTGCATATAATAAATCAAAGGCATTCATGAATTTAATAGTACAGCTTTAGTCATTCATGTATAAACCTAAAATTATATTTCACATTGAATTTTTAATTTTACTGAGGCTCAAATTTCATTTGCACGTGTTGAAAATCAGTTGAATTGAGTCTTGCATATTGTATTTGTTTTCTATTTTTGCCACAGTACATTTCTGCACAGTTAGTGACTTAAAACAAGACAAGTTTATTACCATATGGTTCTTTAGGTGGAATTCCACACAAGTTTCACTGGGCTGAAATCAAGGCATTGTACAGCTGCATTTCCTTTAGATGGCTCTATGGGAATTTCCTTGCCTTTTCTAGCTTCTAAAATCTTTCCTCATTCCTTGGCTGTGATATCTTTCATCTGGCAAGGTATCATCCTTCTGTCCCTGCTTTGGTCCTCACATCTCTTTTGCTGACCACAGATGGAAGGGTTCTCCCCTTTTAGTGATTTATATGATTAATTGATTCCACCTGTATAATCCAGACTTCTCATTTCAAGGTCTTTAACATTAAACACATCTGCAAAGACTTTTTGCCATGTAAGGAAACACATTCTCAGGTCCTTTGGATTAGGGCATGAATATCTTTGGGAAGATCATAATTCTTCCTAATACACATAACATCCAGCATAGTTTTTTTTTTTTTTGCATTTATTTTTCCATTCTTTTTTTAAAAGAAATTTATTTTATATTGGAGATAGTTGATTTACAATGTTGTTTTAGTTTCAGGTGTACCGCAAAATGACTCAGTTACACATATACATATATCTATTCCTTTTCAGATTCTTTTCCATATAAGTTATTACAGTGTATTGAGTAGAGTTCCACATGCTGTGCAGAGGGTCTTTGTTGATTACCTATTATGTAGATAGTAGTGGGTATATGTTAATCCCAAACTCCTAATTTGCCCTCTCCCCACCTTTCCCCTTTGGTAATCAAAACTTCGTTTTCTAAGTCTATTAGTCTGGTTCTGTTCTGTAACTAAGTTCATTTGTATCATTTTTAGATTCCCCATAAAAGTGATATCATATGATATTTGTCTTTCTCTGACTTACTTCACTTAGTATGACACTCTCTAGGTCCATCCATGTTGCTGCAAATGGCATTATTTCATTCTTTTTAATGGCTGGGTAACATTCTTTTGTATATATGTACTACATCTTCTTTATTCATTCCTCTGTCAATGAACATTTTTGTTACTTCCATGTCTTGGCTATTGTAAGTAGTGCTGAAAAGAACATTAGGGGTCATGTATCTTTTTGAATTATGTTTTTTTCCAAATACATGCCCAAGCAGGGGTCTTGATGGAGAATATGGTAGTTCCATTTTTAGTTCAACCTTCGTACTGTTTTCCATAGTGGCTATATCATTTTACATTCCCACCAACAGTAGAGGAGTGTTCTCTTTGCTCCACACCCTCTCCAGCATTTATTGTTTGTAGGCTTTTTAATGATGGCTGCTCTGACTGCTGTGAGGTGATATCCGATTGTTTTGATTTGCATTTCTCTAATAATTAGCCATGTTGAGGATCTCTTAATGAGTTTCTTAACCATTTGTATGTCTTCCTTGGAGAAATGTCTGTTTAGATATTCTTCCCATGTTTTTGATTGGGTTGTTTGTTTTATTGCTATTGAACTACATATGTTTTTTGATTATTTTGGAAATTAAACCCTTGTCAGTAGCGTCAGTAGCATCATTTGCAAATATTTTCTCCCATTCTGTGGGATGTCTTTTGGTTGTGTTTATGGTTTCCTTTGTTGTGCAAAAGCTTTTATGTTTAATTAGGTACCATTTATATATTTTTATTTTCTTTACTCTAGGAGATGGATCCAAAAAGATACTGCTGTGATCTATGTCAAAGAGTGTTCTGACCAGATTTTCTGCTAAGAGTTTTATAGCATCCAGTCTTTCATTTAGATCTTCAATCCATTTTGACTTTATTTTTGTATATTTTGGTTCTAGTTCTGTTAAAAAAGCCAATGGTAATTTGAAAGGAATTGCATTGAATCTGCAGATTGCCTTGAGTCGTATAGTCATATTGATAATATTGATTCTTCCAATCCAAGAACATGGTATATCTTTCTAAATATTTGTCTCATCTTTGATTTATTTCATCTGCATCTTATAGTTTTTGGAGTACAGGTCTTTTGTCTTCTTATGTAGGGTTTATTCCTTGGTGCTTTATTCATTTGGATGCTATGGTAAATAGGATTGTTGCCTTAATTTCCCTTTCTGATCTTTTGTCATTAGTGCATAGAAATGCAACAGGTTTCTGTATATTAATTTTGAGTCCTGCAAATTTACTGAATTCATTGATGAGCTCTAGTAGTTTTCTGGTAGCATCTTTAGGATTTTCTATGTATATTATCATGTCATCTGCAGTGACAGTTTTGCTTCTACTTTTCCAATTTGTGTTCCTTTTATTTCTTTTTCTTCTCTGATTACTGTGGCTAGGACTTCAAAAACTATGTCAAATAAAAGTGGCCTGGGTGGACATTCTTGTCTTGTTCCTGAACTTAGAGAAAATGCTTTCAGCTTTTCATCATTGAGTACAATATTACCTGTGGGTTTGTCACAAATAGTCTTTATTATGTTGAGGTAGGTTCCCTCTATGATCACTTTCTGGAGAGTTTTTATCATAATTGCTGTTGAATTTTGTCAAAAGCTTTTCTGGTCTATTGAAATGAATATATGATCTTATTCTTCAATGTGTCATTGTGGTGTATCACACTGAGTGATATTGGAAAATCCTCACATCCATAGGGTAAATCTCACTTTGTCATAGTTTATGATACTTTTACGATATTGTTGGATTTGGTTTGCTAGTATTTTGTTGAGGAATTTTACATCTATGTTCATCAGTGATATTGCCCTATATATTTCTTTTTTTGTGGTATCTTTGTCTGGTTTTGGTAACAGGGTTATGACAGCCTCATAGAAAGAGTTGGGGAGTGTTCCTTCCTTTGCCGTTTTTTGAAATATTTTCAGAAAGATAGGTGTTATCTCTGCTCTAAATGTTTGTTAGAATTCACCTGTGAAACCATCTGGTCCTGGACTTTGGTTTGTTGGGATTTTTTCAATCACAGTTTGAATTTCAGTGCTTGTTATTAGTCTGCTCATATTCTCTATTTCTTCCTGGTTCAGTCTTGGGAGATTGTACTGTTCTAAGCATTTGTCCACTTTTTTCTAGGTTGTCCATTTTCTTGGCATATAGTTGCTTGTAATAGTCTCTTATGATTCTTTGTATTTCTGTGGTGTCAGCTGTAACTTCTCCCTTTTTCATTTCTGACTTTATTAATTTGAGCCCTCTTCCTTTTTTCTTCATGTGTCTGGCTAAAGTTTTATCAATTTCGTTCATCTTGTCAAAGAACAAGGTTTTAGTTTCATTGATCGTTTTTGTTGTTTTCTTTGTCTCTATTTCATTTATTTCTGCTCTGATCTCTATGATTTCTTTCTTTCTACTAACTTTGGGTTTTGGTTGTTCTCCTCTCTCTAGTTGCTTTAGGTGTAAGTTAAGTTGTCCATTTGAGATTTTTCTTGTTTCTTGAGGTAAGATTTTTATTGCTATAAACTTCCCTCTAAGAACAGCTTTTGCTATGTCCCATAGATTTTGGATTACCATGTTTTTATTTTCATTTGTCTCTAGGTATTTTTTGATTTCCTCTTTGATTTCTTCAGTGATCCATGGTTGTTTAGTAGCAAATTTTTTATTCTCCAAGTGTTTATGCTTTTTACAGTTTTTTCTCTTGTAGTTGATTCATAATCTCATAGTGTGTTGGTTGAAAAAGATGCTTGATATGATTTCAATTTTCTTAAATTTACCAAGGCTTGCTTTATGGTCCAGCATGTGATCTATCCTGGAGAACGTTCTATGTACAGTTGAGAGGAATGTATATTCTGCTGCTTTTGGATGGAATGGTCTGTAAATATAAACAAGTCCATCTAATTAATGTGTCATTTAGGGCTTCTGTTTTCTTATTGATTTTCTGTCTGGATGATCTGTTTATTGATGTCAGTGGGATGTTCAAGTCCTCCACTATTATTGTGGTACTGGCAATTTCTCCTTTTCTTGCTGTTAGCATTTGCTTTATAAATTGAGGTTCTCATATGTTGCATTCATGTATATTTACAATTGTTATACTGTCTTCTTGGATAGGTCCCTTGACCATTTTGTAGTGCTTTTTTGTCTCTTGTAACAGTCTTTCTTTTAAAGTATATTTTGTCTGATATGCATATTGTTACTCCAACTTTCTTTGGATTTCCCTTTGTGTGGAATACCTTTTTCCATTTCCTCACTTTCAGTCTGTATGTGTCTGTAGATCTGAAGTGGGTCTCTTGTAGATAGCTTATATGTGGGTCTTATTTGTTTATCTATTCAGCCAGTCTGTGTTTTTTGGTTAGAGTATTTAATCCATTCACATTTTAGGTAATTACCAATATGTGTGTTCTTATTGCCATTTTGTTAATTGTTTTGGGTTTGTTTTTGTAGGTTATTTTTTCTTCTCTTCCTTTTTTGTTCTCTTCTCTTGTAATTTGATAGCTTTCTTTAGTTTTATGTTTGGATTCCATTTTTGCATGTGTGTTAATATCTATTGTGGATTTTTGACATTTTTTTTTTTTGGCCACACCACACAACTTGTGGAATTTTAGTTCCCCAACCAGGGATCGAACCCAGGTCCTCAGCAGTGAGAGTGTGGAGTCTTTGCCAATGGACTGCCAAAGAATTCCCTCTATTTTAGATTTTTGTTTTGTGATTACCATGAGGTTTTGATTAGGAGTCTGTATATATACAAGATTGTTTCAAGCTTCTGGTCTCTCAATTTCAAGTGCATTTCAAATATTCTGCATATGTGCTCTCCTCTTCTCACAGTTGCTTGTTTTGATATTATATTTTGGTGTGGATGATTTCCTAACTTTACTGTATGCTTGTCTATACCAGAGAGCTTTCCCATTAATTTTCTTCTTTCTAGTTGTGGCCTTTTCTTTTCTGCCTAGACAAGTGTCTTTAGCATTTGCTGTAAAGCAGGTTTGATTATGTTGAATTCTTTCAGCTGTTTCTTGCCTGTAAAACCTTTGATTTCCCTGTTGAATCTGAATGACAGCCTTGCTGCATAAAATATTTTTGGATGTAGGTTTTTCCCTTTCATCACTTGAAATATATCATGTCACTCGATTTTGGCATGCAGAGTTTCTGCCGAAAATGTTATTTGCTGCTTCTCCCCTGTTGATTTTAATATTTTCTCTTTTATTTTTGTTAATTTGATTAATATGTGTATTGATGTGTTCCTCCTTGGGTTCATCCTGTATGGTACTCTCTTTGCTTCCTGGTCTTGGTTGACTGTTTCCTTTCCCATGTTAGGGAAGTTTTCAGTTATTATCTCTTCAAATATTTTCTCAGGCCCTTTCTTTCTCTCTCCTCCTTTTGAGACCACTATAATGTGAATGTTGGTGCATTTTATGTTGTCCCAGAGGTGTCTTAAACTGTTCTCATTTCTTTTCATTCTTTTTTCTTTATTCTGTTCTGTGGAACTGATTTCCATCATTCTGTCTTCCAGCTCACTTCTCTGTTCTTTTGCCTCATTTATTCTGCTATTGATTCCTTCTAGTGTATTTTTCATTTCAGTTATTGTATTGTTCATCTCTTCTTTATATCTTCTAACTCTTTGTTAAACATTTCTTGTATCTTCTTGGTCTGTGCCTCCATTCCTTTTCTGAGATCTTGGATCATCTTTACTATCATTACTCTGAATTCTTTTTCAGGTAAATTGCTTATCTCCACTGAACTTAGTTGTTCTTCTGGGGTTTTATCTTTTTCCTTTTTCTAGAACATATTTCTCTGCCATCTCATTTTTCCTAACTTTCTGTGTTTCTTGTCTCTGTTCTGCTGGCTGCAGGATTGTAGTTGTTCTTGTTTCTGGTGTCTCTCCCCAGTGAGTGAGGCTGGTCTAGAGGCTTGTGCAGGCTCCCTCATGGGAGGGACTAGTGTCTCCCCACTGGTGGGTGAAGCTAGGTCTATATCTCTGGTGGACATGGCCATGTCAAAAGTTGTGTTTAGAGATAGATGTGGCTTCAGGAAAACTTTAGGCAGCCTGTCTGCTGATGGGTATGTCTGTGTTCCTGCCCTGTTGGTTGTTTGGCCTGAAGGATCCCAGTTTACAGACTGTTGGGTGGAGCCAGGTCTTGGTGTCAAAATTGCTGCCTCCAAGATAGCTCACGCCAATGAGTACTCCCCAGTGCTTTGCCACCAGTGTCCTTGTCCCCACAGTGAGCCATGGTTCCCCCACTCCACCTTCCCAGGAGACACTCCAAGACCAACAGGTAAGTCTGGACCAAGCTCCTATGAAGTCAGTGTTTTTTCCCTGGGTCTCAGTGTGCATGAGACCTTGTGTGCACCCTTCAAGAGGGGAGTTTCTGGTTTTTTCAGTGTTGTAGAATTTCTGCAAGCAAGCCCCCCTTGCCTTCAAAGTGAAATGCTTTGGGAGCTCCTCTTTCTCATGCCAGATCCCCAGACTGGGGAGCCTGATGTGGGGCTCAGAACTGTCATTCCTATGGGAGAACCTCTGTGATATAATTATTTTCCAGTTTGTGGGTCACTCACCTGGTGCTATGGGAATTAATTATATCTCAAATATGGCTTATTTTTTGTCTTTGGGTGAACAATATCTTTTTTCTTAAGTTCCTGCTTTTTTTTTGGGGGGGATGATTGTTCAACAGTTAGTTGTGATTTTGTTGTTTTCATGAAAGGAGCGTGAGTTCAAATCCTTCTACTCTTGTCTTCTGCCTCTATTTTTCCATTCTTTAGAGAACAATACCCATGGCAAAAAATTGCATATTTTTTTAAAATTGCTATTAAGTATATAACAAATCTTTAAAATTTAGCAGATGGTATATGAGTAGAGGCCCAGGAAATAGTATAGAGAAATAGTTTTTATTTCAAGAGAGACAATTTTGCATATTTGGGGATTTTCAATGACTTCAGGTTAAATCACTTCAGACTATAAGGAAGGAGCAATAACTGGAAAAGAGAAAGTAACAAAAGAGATAAAAATTAACATTTTTGAGAATGTGCTAAACATAAACATTGCATTAGAAATTATATATTCAGAGGACATAAGTATTTATTTATTTCTTCATAAAAGGAACATTTTTTCTTTGATTATTCGATGATGATGCCATGTGTCCATCATTACATGTCTCCAGAACTGCACATATAAGAAGACAAAATTTTACCTTGAGAATACCCTTAATAATGGAATACACAGAAAAGTTACTACAAGTTTAACAAATAATATAGTAATTATTATAAACCTAAATATATATAGTTAGCTATTGGAAAAATGAGCACAGGTAGCTATTATTCTTGGATGACAGAGAGGAAGGAATTAGAAATATTTCTCAAAGACATGTGCTCTTGTTACATGGTTGTGAGCTTCTTACTGTAAAGGAATGGTTCTTGTTAAGATTTGTGTCCTCATGTTCTATTATGGTGCTGAGTGCTCAACATAAGTTTGTTGTTAATAAAGATCATGTTTCAGACTGTAGAGAAGAAACAAACATTAATTATTTTCCAAGTGCTGACACTAAATACACATTGCTAAACCCAATGACCATATATTGAAAAGCACACCCATTATTTTGATGAAGATTTGGAAGTTCAAAAATTAAATGACTTGCTACTCAAAAGAAACCTTAACAATTAAAGTACAGATTCAGGATTTTAGTGATTTTGTGGCAAATCAACATACATCTCATTCAAAAATTAGGTTATTTCTGCTGTATTGGATTGTAATGTAATAATTTTAAAATCTCATATTTCTTTATGGTAACTTAAAATGTTTAACTTCCTCAGAAGAATCTCATATATTTCTTCTCCTCTTTATTGGGGGAACATATCCCCCAATTTGGAAATCAATTCCAAATGTTAAAATTGGTACTTCATATTCAGCATATTATTAACTAAGAATATTTTGTCAAATATTATTTCATTCAGCTTGTAGGAATCAAATATTTTCATTTAAAAACATGAAATTACATATCTATCCCAGGGTACAGAATCCATGAAGATTTTGATTTGCATTTTCTAGGAGTAAACTTTCTTACAATTAATTAATAAATATTAAAGAATACCTATATACTTACCCTAATTCATCTCTGAAATTAATTTTTGTAGCATTTAGCATGAAATAAAATATGAAGACTTATCTAGAATGAAGAATAATAATAAGAAAAAAGTAAAACATTCTAGGAGCATGAGAAATAGCACATTTTGAGAACTGGTTATTAATAAACTTCAAGGTGAACAAAAGAGATTAGGGAATGATGACAATTGATAACTATTTATTGGCTCCAACCAAATGCCAGGCAATTATCTGAATACTGGAAATATGGTCAGATAATCGAGAGACTATACATAACAAGTACATATATGGAAATTTATAAATATATAAGTGTATTTAAAAATGTCAATTGGCATTCTAGTAAATTGAAATCCATTTTGGAATAACTTAGAAATGTATTTTGACATAATGCTCTTGATACAAAATAGTAGTTTGGCAAAATAAATGAAGTGATTCAGAGAAGTCACCATAGGACCTATGAGTTTAGAACTTGGCTTGTCTGATTTCATGTTGATAAACTGGACAAGGAACTGGAAGAGTGTTATAATTAAGACTAGTGGTGTTACATAAGTTGTAAAAGTAAGGTAAATTTTATATAATGGGGGCAATGAGACAACTGGCCTTGTTAGTCATCTTATAAGGTATGACATGAATTTGAAAATGTATATGTGTGAAAAAAAAACATTCCTTTCTATTCACTAATTTTCTATGTAATTAAAAAATAGTATTTTTAGTTAAAAAAACACTAAATAATTCTAGTAATGAAGTTATGCCATGGTAAATATGAAACAATATCCAGTAATTATGTTTTTATCTCTTCACAAAAACCTTCATGTTACATAATATTAACTTGAAAAGCAGGGTCTATAAAGCCAGAGTAACAACTTGGTGAAATAAATATTTGAAAATATAAATTCACAGATTACACTATCCAAACATACATACTTGCAAGTGTAATGTATTTCAACATAGATGTTGTAAGGATAGAATATTATTATACTAAAAAGACCAAAAATAAATATGCAATATCATAAATAAGAACATTATACTTTCTCTTATAATTTTCTTTATATGTGCTTCTCTATTTCAATTATCATTCTGATTTTAATGGATAAGGTAAAAACTTAGGCACTTTCTACTTTAGGTCTTATTACTTTACTCATGCCTCAATTTGGTGTTACCAAAATTAACATTCAGAAATTCTTAGTTTTCTGAAAACATTCTTTTTTTTTTTTAGTTGAAGTATAGTTGATTTAAAATGTTATGTTAGTTTCTGGTATACAGCAAAATGATTCAGTCATATATACACCTTATTCTTTTTCATATTTTTCCATTATAGTTTATTATAAGATATTGGATATAGTTCCCTGTGCTATACAGTAAGACCTCATTGTTTATCTATTTTATATATAGTAGTTTGTATATACTCATCCCATACTCCTAACTTATCCCTCCCCCAGCCCTTTGCCTCTTTGGTAACCATATTTGAACTGTTTCTGTTTTGTACCATATTTTAGATTCCACATATAAGTGACTTATTTCTCTGACTTATTTCACTTAGTACAATAATCTCTTGATCCATCCATGTTGCTGCAAATGGCATTATTTCATTCTTTGTTATGGCTGAGTAGTATTCAATTTTATGTATGCAAATATATATATATATCTTATGTATGTATGTATGTGTGTATAGATAGATAGATAGGTGTATCTTCTTTATCCATTCATCTGTTGATGGACACTTACATTGTTTACATGTCTTGGCTATTGTAAATAGAGCTGCAGTGAATACTGGGCTTCATGCATCTTTTTGAATTAGAGTTTTCTCTGGATATATGCTCAGGAGTGGGATTACTTGATCATATGAAGTTAGAACAGTCCCTCACACCATACACAAAAATAAACTCAAAATGGCTTAAAGACTTAATTTTAAGACAGGAAACCATAAAGCTCCTAGAAGAGAACATAGGCAAAACATTCTCTGACATAAATTTTAGCAATATTTCCTTAGGTCAGTCTTCCAAGGAGATAGAAATAAAAGCAGAAATAAACCAATTGGGACCTAATCAAACATAAGCTTTTGCACAACAAGAGAAACTATAAACAAAATGAAAAGACAACCTATGGACTGGGAGAAAATATTTGCAAGTGATGTGACCAACAAGGGTTTAATTTCCAATATATACAAACAGGAAATACAACTCAATAGCAAAAACAAAACAAAACAACCTAATCAAAAAATGTGCAGAAGATCTAAATAGACATTCCTCCAAAGAAGACATACAGATGGCCAATAGGTACATGAAAAGATGATCAACATCACCAATTATTAGAGAAATGAAAATGAAACTACAATGAAGCATCACCTCACACAGGTCAGAATGGCCATTAGTAAAATGTCTACAAATAATAAATGCTGGAGAGCATGTGGAGAAAAACAAACTCTCCTGCACTGTTGGTGGGAATGTAAATTGGTGCAGCCACTATTGAAAACACTGTGGAATGGATTTAAATACTACCAAATGTAAAATAGATAGCTAGTGGGAAGCAGCCACATAGCACAGGGAGATCGGCTCAGTGCTTTGTGACCACCTAGAGGGGTGGGATAAGGAGGGTGGGAGGGAGATGCAAGAGGGAGGAGATATGGTGATATATGTGTATATATATAGCTGATTCATTTTGTTATATACCAGAAACTAACAACAAACCATTGTAAAGCAATTATACTCCAATAAAGATGTTAAAAAAAAAAGTCCCTTAAAAAACTAAAAATAGAGTTACCATATGAAAGCATTTTTTGATGTAATTTCTGTTTTTCTGTGATTCAAAATTATTATTTTTGTTATATAAATTCATAATCTAACTTTCTACAGTTTTATGATTAATACTTTTCTTTGAAGGAAAATAACTGATTTCTATACAAAATTTTACTTTAACAGGTTATGTATTATCCAGCTGCATTATAATAACTCTGGGCTTATTCAATTTTAAAAAATGACTTTTAACTTCTAAATTATTTCCAAAATCAAAAGTATATTTTTAATTTTTAAGGAAAATAATGTTTAGTGCATTTCTGTGTTAAAGGGTAGAATGAAGTCTTTGTTTTTGCTGTTAAAATTATTTCCAGTTTTACTTAATAAGCTTAAATGTTATTCTTCAGTGATGCTAACATTGAGTAAGTTCTGTAGTAAAAAGTGTAGATATTCTCTTTCAGGGTTCTGATTGAATATGTTATTATTTTTAATTCTTGGTGGAAAACAGAATTTATACCATAAGAACTTTTTTTTTTTTGCAGTACATGGGCCTCTCACTGTTGTGGCCTCTCCCGTTGTGGAGTACAGGCTCCGGATGCGCAGGCTCAGCGGCCATGGCTCATAAGCCTAGCTGCTCTGCGGCATGTGGGATCTTCCCGGACCGGGGCACGAACCCACGTCCCCTGCATCGGCAGGTGGACTCTCAACCACTGCGCAACCAGGGAAGCCCTATACCATAAGAACTTTGAAAGATTTCTCTATTTTTTTTTTTTAATTCACCTCAATTCTTTTGTTGAATGAATAACCATGCACCAAGCCTATACCATATAGAGTTCTGGAGCTTTAACTGATTCTCTCAACTTAGTTAAGGAAACTTGAAAATCACTGTTCACAGTCCTCTGTGTTACAATTAGGAGAGAGACTACATTATTATATATTCTCTTATGGAGGCATAATGAGCTCTCAGGCTAAATAACATAATAGGAAATATTACACTTAGGTTTCAATATCGTCATGCAACAGACTATATGAATTTGTGTGTCATGTTACATAAATAAAATGATAAATGAGATGTACATGGAACTTAATAAGTCATACATGAATATTTTCATCTCATAAAAATATAAATGAGTGCCGATGTTCTTACTAGTTAATTTATAGGATGAGGATAAAATTCTACAAATTTTATGTAAGACCTACAATATACCAGGCAATGTGCTGAGAGTTTCATATTTGATAAAAATTAAAAAACTACAAGTCCATCATAAAGTCACTAAAAAGCCTGAGTACAATGCCTTTGAGAGATCTCTGTTTCTAAATAATATTTTACATACTCATGGTGTTCTCAATAAAGTTTTTTTAAATATGCCATTGACAAACTAAAGCAAAACCAAAGAAAAATTATATATATATATATAATGTATATTCTATATATTACATATAGAATGTGTACAATTGAAGAATGTGATCTACTCTAGGGTTAATTGTTCTTCCTAAAATACTATAACATATATGGGTATAATAACAAACTTTTCAAAGTAATAGTGATATTGTGTGGTATCTTGTTATTTTTAATATTCTTATATAATACAATAAAAATTGATAATAAACATATTTATTCACCTTCTTACTTTATTCCTTTCTTTATTCATTTATTAATTCATGATTACATTTATTCATTTAGAACCAATCACTGTTCTACATGCTGTGGATAAAGCAATAAACAACAACAAAACAGTTTTCATGAAGCTAACTTTCTATGAGACGTATAGTTCAAGTAATGCTGGCTGCTGTAACAGATAATTCTAAAATACCCAATAGATGAAACAAACAAAGGTTTAATTTATTTTTATGTCACCATACAGTAAGAATATTCCTAGTTGGGGCCTTCCATGTGATTAAATTAAGCAAACAGCTTTTTTTTTTTTTCTTTCCATCTTGAAGCATCATTTCCCTCAGGGCCTTGGATTACATTCCATTCAGATGGCTGATGGGGAAAGTGAACAAGGGAGGAAAGCACAGCAGTCTCTTAACTATTTCAGCTAAAAAGGGACAAATTACTTTTGTTCACATTTCATGAGTGAGAACCAGGTTTAGGCCCTAGGGCATGGGGAGCAACACAAGGGAAATGTAATTCTGACTTCACAACTGATTCCAAACAAAATTAGACCCTGTGGATAGAGCAAGATGTTAATGGTCAGCTAACTGTCATTGCAACTGTCCACCGTGATGATATACAAACCTTGCTTCTGCTTTTCTTTTCCAACACAGAACACATTTTCCTTTCCCCAAAGAAGGCAAACCAAGTTACCTTTAAAACAGCAACTAATTTAAAGTCCAGTTTATGAAGAGTTTCCTCCATAAGTTCTAGATATGGTTCTTCTCAGGGCAGAAAACTGAGCTAAAATAGATTAGTGTCTGCCACTCCAAATCTCAGAATGTATAGGAGTAGAGCTGGGACAAAGTAAAATTACAATTAAAACAAAAACAAACAGTAACAACAAACTTGAGAAAGGAAAGATTTAGGGCCACACAGCACTTATCATCATAGGTATAATGAAATCTGAGTTGAATGACATTGTGAGGATGACTGTTCTCCTTTTAAAGTTAGGTACAATTTCTTATTTTTGGTAGAAATTCTTTTATCCATTGTTCTTCATGAGTTCTTTCTCTGTATGGCAAGGGGAGAAGTTATCCCTTGTGCATTATTGTCTTTGGCAACATCTGAAGCTGAGATGGAAACTGTGCCTTCATGAGATGCTGTAAATTTCTTCAGTCAGCTTTAAGACTTAGCAAGCTTAATGCCTGAGAATTATTTTAATTCTAAAAATAAAAGCAGGGTTTTCTTTGACCTGGACAAACAAGATACATAATTAGCATTCCAGTTTTGAACTTTTTTGCTTATATCTATAGTTTCAATGAGTAAATGTTCAACCTTGAATGTTGTGTCAGAAACTTTGCTTTGTTTTCCATGCCACCTACTAAGCCAATGATATAGCTAATCTTTACTTTAAGAAACACATTTCATTATTATTCGTTAGAATTTAAGGTCATTCTAGATGTAGTAAAGATCAGTTCTGAATTCTTGACAACTTGACATAATCAATCTTGATTTTATTTCTGGGTCACACTCTACTAAGAATGCTCCTGATCAAGCAGCCTTCCTTTTGGTTATTTTTGAAAAATGACAGACACTTCCATACTGTGACTCAGTATTCTTCTTTGCCTTCAGTTTCCTCTCTATTAAAGATAGGTAGGGGAAAAGCTTCTTAGAGAGCACACTTGTTTGTTAACTCAGAAGGGACACACAAGTTTTATGCTTACATTTTATTTACTGCAAATAATCATGTGGCTCCACTAGATACAACAATGGTTTAGGAATGTAATCATAGGCAGGCATTCTCTTTTAGGCAATAATTTTATGTAATGAATGGAGTCTGTGTCTTTGATATACTAGCTGCTTTTAACACATGATTAAAGACACTAAAATTAAAGGAAAAAAAGGATGACATAAAATGTCAAATTATATATTATGAAGTAAAACAAAGTTGGTTAAATGGATAATAAGTGATAATTGGAGAGGAGCTTATTTCATCTTATAGGGTATAAAAACCTGAAGAGAGGAAGGGGGTGATCCATGTGGGTATTGACTTCCAGCAAATGAAAATATTTTAGGCAAAATGTGCTTAGAATTTTGAAGGAGAAAGTGGAAGGATATTAAACATGAAACAGTCAGTGAGGTGAGTATGGAAAAAGAATGATCAGGGATGTATCTGGATCTGAATCACATAGCATCTTACAAGATGTTAATAATTTTGGAATTTGCTCTGAGTGAAATGGGAAGTTATTAGATGATTTTAAGCAGAAAGGCAATATGATCTTACAAAAAAGTAGCAAAAATGATATTCCAAGAACCCATGTATGTCTTCACTGTTTCCCCTGATGTTTACATTAAAAAAAATTATAGTGAAGATGTCAATCCAGGAAATTAATATTGATACAATATTACTAATTCACAGATTTTATTTGAATTTTACTAGTTAACTCAATACAGTTCTTTTTCTGGTTGAAGATCTAATCCAGAATTGTACATTTCTCTTAGTTGTCACATCTCCTTAGTCCCCTTCAATCTAGAACAGCTCTTCAGTTTTTACTTGTCTTTCACAGTCTTGACCATTTGGAAAAGCACTGACTGATTATTTAATAGAATGTCCTTGGAAATGGATCTATGTGATGTTTCCTCAGATTAGACTGAGTTTGTGCAATTTGGCAGGAATATAAAAGAAGTGTTGCTTTGTTCTTTTCAGGGTAATATACTGGCAAATAATATTTACATGTCTTCTTACCAGTAAAATTAGAGCATTTTGGGGGAGTAGTACCTGCCAGGTTTCTCCACTATAAATTTCTATTTTTCTATTTGTAATTAATCACTATCTGCTGGGAGATATTTTGATACTATGAAAATATCCTGTTTATCATTAAACTTTTGCCCAATTAACATAATATCCCTCAGTTATTGCCTACAACAATGATTATTTTGGTATTTGTCAAACGGTGATTTTCTATGTCCATCCTTCTTTCTACATTGATTAGTATGAATATAAGGAAAAATTCTTCTTTACTCTTCATTAATTCACTTGGTTCTTTATATCAGTATGTAATCATGAATATTTATTTTCTTCTAGAATTATAATTCAGTAGCAACATTGCTTATTTCATTTGTTAAAAATATTATTTGGCCATTGAGAAATTCTTCCTAGTAAGTCCTATAATCTCTTGATATGCCCTCATCATTTTGTTAAAACAATTTCTTACTTTCTGTCACCACAAGATATTACAGTCTCATTTTCTACTTTTCAATCACAGCCCTAGAATCAACAATTTATCCAAAAAACTTCTTTGTTGCATTGTATTTAAAAACCAACATTTAGGTGCTGAGTGTTCCTATTAATGCCAGATGCCATTTTTTGTAAGTCTTTTTAATGAACAGCGGTCAAAAATATACATATAAACACTCAAAAAACTGCTTCAATCTCTCTATATATTTAAGATAAGAAAGCCTAGTGTAACTGATGTGTCCGTGGACGTGAGAATAAAATAAAATGAGGTTAAATATATCCAGGGCAAGGTAATCTGTGGTCTTGTACACAATGAAAAGTCTGGCTTTTATTGTAAGAGTGATGAGAAGCCATTGAAGGGGTAAAGCATGTGCAGCATATGATGTGATTCACAATAACAAAAGATAAATTTACCTGTAAAAAGATGATTGCAGTTAGGATCTACTGGGATGTGAGATTTAAAATAAGTAAAGGGCATAAAAGAAAATAAATGAGATTTAAAAGATAGCAAGAAAAGAAGTGGGGGAAGATGCTAAGGCACACAGTTATCTCTTTCTAAGCATTTACATTAATATTATGGACAAAATTCATAAGCTTGTCTTCCCATAGCAAGGGGGAAAATAAAAACAACTTTCGGGTAGCAATGAGTTAACCTGCAGAAATAAGTGCCTTAAGAGGTATTTGTCATTTTGAGTAAATGGTTCATGACTGACCTTGTGTTGGAAAAATAGTTCAAGTGTCTCAACATGTATAAGTAAGAAATGGCTATGTAAAACAAACCTTATATCAGGAATGATAGAGAGATTTTAATCGAATTACACACAAAGGAAACCAGCTGAGATGAATCCTATGAATCATGGCCCTAGCTGAGCACTATACGTGTTTCAGGAGATGAAAAAGACAGAAGTCAAGGCAATATTGCACACCCTCAAAATACTGATTGAAGACTAATGGAGAATCTCAGTTAAGTAGACATGGAAAAAGTAAAACATATCCACTTTATACTTGGGCAAATAGAATGAGTTGGCTAAATATATATGAGAAAATAATAACCCACATAATTATTTGCAAAGTACCAAAACAAAAAAAGAAAGAATTTCAAAAGAAAAGTTCAGATGGAAAAGGATAACATTCATGAAAAAAAAACATTTCCAAGTAACATAGTTTTTCACAAAAATGCATAGTTTCTCAGATGTAAAAGGGAAGAAAAGTGATATTGATAAAGAAAAAGAAAAAAAAAATCAGAGGCATGAGAGGGAGTGTCTAAGATAGAAAAGTAGGAAGACCCTGATCTCACCTCCTCCCACAGTTATTCCCAAATTACAGCTATTTACAACTATCAATGAGAATGACTTGGAGCCTAGAAGAAAATATTTACCACAACTAAAGATATAAAGAAGGAATCACAATAAGATGGGAGGGAGGGGAGGAGATATAGTATAATCAAGACACATAGTCCTGAGTAAGCAACCCACAAATGATGCCATAATAATTGCAGATGTTCTTCCCAAAGAGTGAAGGGTCCAAGCCACACATCAAACTCCTCAGCCCAGAAAATCTGCATAAAAAGGTTTTGCCCCAAGAATATCTGGCATTGGGACTTGCACATGGGAGAGCTGGAGACCTGTAGGAAACAGAGACATTGCTCTTAAAGGGTGCATGCAAAATCTCACATGATCTGAGGCCAAGCACAGAGGCAATGATTTGAAAAGATCCTGGATTAGATACACTTGCTGATTTTGGAGAGCCTCCCAGAGAGGCAGAAGGCAACTAAGACTACCTTTGATAGTGGAGATGCTGGTAGCCACAATTTTGGGGAGCTTTCTCTACCATGAGGACACTGGTGCTGACTAGAAATATTTTGGAGTCTTTCCCTGACCTGTTAGTGCTGGAGGGCTTACCCACCCACAAGCCAGTTGGCATCATTACTAGGACAACCCAGGCTGAGCATCAAGCCACATAGGGACCCAAGCCCACACCCAAAATGCCAGCACCATGTTCCCACAAGCCCCTCAAAAGCTGCCCTGGGACCTCGTACTAGGAGCTTGTAACAGTCCCACATCATGTGGGCCATGTAGCCAACTGTGAATAGCTCTGGCCACACCCAACAGAGGGCTGTCAGCAATCACAAAAGACAGGGCTTAACAGCCAGCTGGGCTTGGCCAAGCCCCACCTACTAGTAAACCCACAATATTTGTCCACACCACAACATAATGATACATACAACACATATAGGGTGCATCCTGAGAGCATATTAGCTCTACTCACCATAAAGTAGTGTGCCACTGAGCCTTATAGGACATCTAAATAAAGCCATTTCTCCCAGGTCAAGAAACGTACCCAACATACCTAAGGCATAGAAATGAACATAGAGAATTAGATAAAATGAGGAGACTGAGGAATATGTTCCAAACAAACATAAATAAAAAGAAGACAAACCTCAGAAAAATAACTAAATGAAATGAAGATAAGCATTCTACTTGATAAATAGTTCAAAGTAATGATTAAGTGATTCAACGAATGTGGGAGAAGAATGGGTGAACAGAGTGAGAATTTTAACTAGAGTTAGAAGATATAAAGAAGAATCAAACAGAGATTAAGAATACTGTAACTGAAGTAAAAAATATACTAGAGGGAATAAACAGTAGATTAAATGATATGGAGGAATGGATCAATAAACTGAAGGACAGAATAGTGGAAATCATCCAAGCTGAACAGGAAAAAGAATTTCAAAAATGAGGGTAGTGTAAGAGACCTCCAGGACAATATCAAGCATACTAACATTAACAGTCTAGACATTCCAAAAGGTGAAGAGAGAGAGAAAAAGGCAGATAACTTATTTGAAGAATTATAGCTGAAAGCTTTCCTAATTTAGGGAAGGAAATAGACATACAAGTCCAGAAAGCACAAGTTCCAAAAAAATAAATCCAAAGAGTTTCACACCAAGGCACACTATAATTAAAATGACAAAAATTAAAGATATAGAAAGAATCTTAAAAGTGACAATAGAAAAGCAACTAGTTACAGACAAGGGAACTCCCACATGGTCATCAGCTGACTTTTGGGTAGTACCTTTGCAGGCCAGAAGACTGTATACTCAAGATATATTTCAAAGGAATGAAATGAATATCCAACAACCAATACTCTACCTGACTCTACCTATCATTGAGATTGAAGGAGACATAAAGGGTTTTACAAGCAAATAAAAGTTAAAAGATTTCAGCACCACTAAACCAGCTTTATAAGAAATATTAAAAGGGCTTCTCTAAGCAGAAAAGAAAAGGCCACAATTAGAAATATGAAAATTAGAAAGGTAAGCCTCATTGGTAAATGAAATCATGTAGTAAAGATATGTAGATCAACCATTTAAAAAACTAGTAGAAACTTTAAAAAACAAAAGTAATAAAATCATCTATATCAAAAATAAGTAGTTAAGGGTTATACAATACAAAAATGTGTAAAATATAATGTTACAAACTTAAAGGTGGTGAAGGAAATTAAAAAGGCAGGATTATTAGAATATATTTGATCTTAAGAGATCAACAACTTAAAATAACCATGAATATAAATATATATAGCTTGTTATAGATGAAGCTCATGGTAAAAAAATAAACAAACTAAAAACTTATAACAGATATACACACACACAAAAATAGAAAGGAATAAAAACATAACACTGAAGATAGTGACCATATTACAAGTGAAGATAACAAAAGAAGAAGAAAGGAACTAAAAAGAACTACAAAAACAACCAGAAAACAATAAACAAAATGGCAATAAATACATACTTATCAATAATTACTTTAAAGGTAAATGGAATAAATACTCCAATCAAAATAATAGAGGGGCTGAAGGAATTCAAAATAAATTACACATATATATGCTGTTTATAGGAGAATCACTTGAGATCTAAAGAAGACACACTCAGACTGAAAGTGAGGAAATAGAAAAAGGTATTCTATGCAAATGGAAACAAAATGAAAGCTGAGGTACCCATACTTATACAAAGTAGACTATAAAACAAAGAATGTAACAAGAGAAAAGAAGGACATTATATAATGATAAAGAGTTCAACACCCAAGAGATACAAATTGTAAGTATATATGCACCCAACACAGGGACACCTAAATACATAAACCAAATATTAAGAAACATCAAGGGGCTCTATGAGGAGGGTGGAGGGGAAGATGGCGGAAGAGTAAGACGTGGATCCTCCCCACAGATACACCAGAAATACATCTACACGTGGAGCAACTCCTACAGAAGACCTACTGAATACTGGGAGAAGACCTCAGACCTCCCAAAAGGCAAGAAACTCCCCACGTACCTGGATAGGGCAAAAGAAAAAAAGAAAAAACAGAGACAAAAGAATGGGGATGGGACCCGCACAAGTGGGAGGGAGCTGTAAAGCAGGAAAGGTTTCCACACACTAGGAAGCACCTTCACAGGCATGGGGGGAGCTTTGGAGCCGTAGAGGAGAGCACAGCAACAGGGGTGCGGAGGGCAAAGCGGGGAGATTCCCACACAGAGGATCAGTGCCAACTGGCACTCACCAGCCCGAGAAGCTTGTCTGCTCACCAGCCTGGGTGGGCAGGGTTGTGAGCTGAGGCTCAGGCTTTGGTCGGAGTGCAGGGAGAGGACTGGGGTTGGCTGTGTGAACACAGCCTGAAGGGGTTAGTGCACCACGGCTAGCCGGGAGGGAGTCCAGGAAAAGGTCTGGAGCTGCCGAAGAGGCAAGAGACTTTTTCTTTCCTCTTTGTTGCCTGGTGCATGAGGAGAGGGTTTTAAGAGTGCTTCTTAAAGGAAATAAAGAGACGGGGGCGAGCCATGGCTAAAAACACGGAACCCAGAGACGGGCATGAGCCGCAGCTAAAAGCGTGGACCACAGAGACAGGCGGGAGATGCTAAGGCTGCTGCTGCCACCACCAAGGGGCCTGTGTGCAAGCACAGACCACTATCCACACCCCTCTTCAGGGGAGCCCGTGCAGCCCGCCACTGCCAGGTTCCCGGGATCCAGGGACAACTTCCCCGGGAGAACGCATGGCAGACCTCAGGCTGACACAACGTTAAGCCAGCCTCTGCTGCTGCAGGCTCGTCCCGCACTCCACACCTCTCCCTCTCCCCATCCTGAATGAGCGAGAGCCCTCGAAACAGCGACTCCTTTAACCCCGTACTGTATGAGCAAAACACAGGCACCCTCCAGCGACCTATACGCAAAGGCGGGGCCAAATCCAAAGCTGAGCCCCTGAGAGCTGTGAGAACAAAGAAGAGAAAGGGACATCTCTCCCAACAGCCTCAGAAGCAGCAGATTAAAGCTCGACAATCAACTTGATGTACCCTGCATCTGTGGAATACATGAATAGACAACAAATCATCCCAAATTGAGGAGGTGGACTTCGAGAGCAAGATTTATGATTTTCTCCCCTTTTAGTCTTTTTGTGAGTGTGTATGTGTATGCTTCTGTGTGAGAATTTGTCTGTATAGCTTTGCTTCCACCATTTGTCCTAGGGTTATATTCGTCCATTTTTTT